>NC_092270.1:4575284-4585284 GCF_036320965.1 Panulirus ornatus
GACACTATCTTCAACAAAAGCCAAGATGGAGAAGACACTATCTTCAACAAAAGCCAAGAAGGAGAAGACGTTATCTTCAACAAAAAGCCGAAGTTGAAATATAAAAAAGCTGTTGCAACAAAAGACGAAAGCTTGACAAAAACACACATGAAGGACAAACGGATAAAGACAATCTCACATAACAAGAAAAATAAAGAAAAATGAAAAGTCATACAATTCCATTCGCAAAATAAAAACAAACAAATAAAACAAGAGTACATGGAAGCAATGAACCAGCAAATACATGAATTATCAGATAAATAAATAAAATAATTGATAAATACCTCGCTAGAGACGAGGGATATAATTGTTAATATAATTGTTAATATAATTGTTAATAGTCGAAATTCTGTAATACACCAGTGTGTGTGTGTGTGTGTGTGTGTGTGTGTGTGTGTGTATGTGTGTGTGTGGTGTGTGTGTGTATGTGTGTGTGGTGTGTGTGTGTGTGTGTGGTGTGTGTTGTGTGTGTGTGTGTGTGTGTGTGTGTGTGTGTGTGTGTGTGTGTGTGTGTGTGTGTGTGTGTGTGTGTGTGTGTGTGTGTGTGTGTGTGTGTGTATGTGTGTGTGTGTGGTGTGTGTGTGTATGTGTGTGTGGTGTGTGTGTGTGTGTGTGTGGTGTGTGTGTGTGTGTGTGTGTGTGTGGTGTGTGTGTGTGTGTGTGTGTGTGTGTGTGTGTACATTAATATCCCTGGCTTATGTTTGGAGGTCGGTATGCAAAGACACGATTCCCTCCCTCCCCAACTCCCCCAGCTCCAGGTAGGTATGGGCAGGTACACACACACACACACTCTCTCTCTCTCTCTCTCTCTCTCTCTCTCTCTCTCTCTCTCTCTCTCTCTCTCTCCCCAAGCCAGAGCCACGTAATTAAGTCCTGGTAATCCTCAAGGGAGAGAGAGAGAGAGAGAGAGAGAGAGAGAGAGAGAGAGAGAGAGAGAGAGAGAGAGAGAGAGAGAGAGAGAGAGAGCAATTACTGTCTACGTTATATATGGGGGACCTTAATGGTAGGCTTCGGCATCTCTTTTTTCATTAAACCTTTGGGCACGACGGAGGTACGACCCTTGAGCACGACGGTACGATCCTTGAGCACGACGGTACGACCCTTGAGCACGACGGTACGACCCTTGAGCACGACGGTACGATCCTTGAGCACGACGATGGTACGACCCTTGACCACGATGGTACGACCCTTGAGCACGACGGTACGACCCTCGAGCACGACGATGTTACGACCCTTGACCACGACGGTACGATCCTTGAGCACGACGGTACGACCCTTGAGCACAACGGTACGACCCTTGAGCACGACGGTACGATCCTCGAGCACGACGATGGTACGACCCTTGACCACGACGGTACGACCCTTGAGCACAACGGCATACTCCATGTTACGTAATGTTCCATCTCTCTCAATTTTTCCCCCTTGCCGGCTGTTGAGCCGGAGGGAGAGGTGGATAAGAGGCTGGTGTCTCCTACTTCACCATCCTGTCTCGATCATAGCCACGATCACGAGAGCAGACCACCTCAACATAGACCATCGGGTGTATAGGCATCCGTCCTTCCCATGTACTTCCTGCCCTCGAGCAGACCACCTCGTCAAAAGACCATCAAGGTCTTCGCTTCCATGTCCTTCCCATGCGGAAGACGACGACCCCCTCCCCCCCTCTCTCATGGACCATCATGCGTACAACCCTCAAAACGAGAATTCCAAATCAGCAATTAACTGACAAACAAAGACCCTCTCCCCCCCCTCCCTCCACACACACACACACACACACACACACACACACACACACACACACACACACACACATACACCTCGTCCCTCTACCAGCGAAGGAGGACATGGAATATCGCACTTCCAGACCAAAAGACATCAGACCCGTCCTTCTTCCAGGTCACTGGTGGCCTGGAACTCCGTCCAGTGTCGCGATCTCCCAGCATCGCAACGTACATGTTGTGGAAGCGTACATACCACCATCCTCACCCTCACCCTCTTCCTCCTCCTCCTCGACCATACCACCACCCTCACTCTCTTCCTCCTCCTCCTCCTCCTCCTCGACCATACCACCACCCTCACCCTCACTCTCTTCCTCCTCCTCCTCGACCATACCACCACCCTCACTCTCTTCCTCTTCCTCCTCCTCTTTCTCCTCCTCCTCCTTGACTTTCACCTCTCAAAAGGGCCTTCCATCGCCCGGTGTTGACGGAGGAGCGGCAGTCATATTTGCACCTCGAAGCCACACACACACACACACACCGACACACACACACACACACACCCACACACACACACACACACACACACATGCCCTTCCTCACCCCTCGCGACCTGGCTCAGGTGAGGAGGACAGACGGCCTCCTCCCGCCCCGACTGAACAGTGACAGCATTCAAGGTGTCTTTGATCAAGGAGACCCGGTGATGATGCCGTCTCCTTTGGCACCCGTCTACCAGCGCAGATACACACACACACACACACACACACACACACACACACACACACACACACACGCACGAATTCTTCCTCCTTCGTGACATCTGCAAACACGAACACCGGAGAACCGTTCCCTCCCCCAAACGTAAAAATGCGAAACGTTTACAACCACGCCTCCTTCTCTATCCTTCCCTCCGTCCATACATAAGGAAGGGACCCACACCATATATATGGACTTCACAGTGACCAACCCTACCTACCTTCTCTACCATGGGTCAATAACAATGGCTCTTGTGTCGCTCCCGACCACACACCATTCTTGACCCCTGCCACATTCATGACCCTTGCACCACATTCATTCACCTTGCAACGCTCTCCACCCTCGTGCAACACGTGCGCGTCGTCACCACCACCACCACCTCCTCGCTGGCCTTGATCTTTCCCTAGGAGAGACACCCCTTCTTCACCTTGCAACCAACCACCCTGTTCAACATTCCTGAGCGTGCAACATTGTTGACCCAGTCATCCCCAACCTCCTCTTCCTATGCAACAGCCTTGTGCCATCCACAACAACCACCCCCCCCTCCCCACAACTTCAAACCCTTGTTGTACATCCCAGTAATCACTTGCAACGTCGTTGGCAATACGACAAACCATATTGCAGCATTACGACCCGCCTTGCAACGCTGGTGCATCGCCTCGCCACACAAGCGAAATCCCCCTTTTTTTTTTTCTCCATTCAGTTGTTGATACAACTCACAACTCACATGCTGGCCTGCGACCTTCACAACCTGCTCGAACAACGAGTCTAAGATGCTGCTCCTGTCTTAAAAAGACAATGTCTCATACCATCCACAAACCACTGGATTGACCATTCACAACTTTCTTTTTCTTATATATTTCTTTTTCCCTCCCTCCTAGTTTTCTGGTTCTACTTTCTACATCTTACGTATACAGGAATGAGAGGAATACGTAATTGTATGGTATCTTACACCATCACTCATCTCCCCTCCCTCCCTATATCCCCTCGCGTCCGAAATATCCCCTTTCCCCCTTCTCCTCCCCTCACCATCACTGTTCTCCCCCACCTCCCCCCGTCCCCTCTCCTACAACATCCACCAACACAAGAAGCCAGCAAAACTGTCCTCCACATCCAGCCAGACGAAAGCATTACGTATTCCTCCTGGACTGAGAGGAGGTCGCTTACTGAACTACTGCCTTGTGTGGTATATATATATATATATATATATATATATATATATATATATATATATATATATATATATATATATATATGTGTGGCTGGTAGGGTGAGTCTGTTGGAGATGAGTAGTATTGTTGTTGGGGATTGAGTGATGGTGTTGGTGAGAGTGATGGGGTATGGTGGTTGCTGTAGAGTGGTTGTTAATGAGTGGTGGTGGTAATGGTGGTAGTAATGGTGGTGGTAATGGTGGTGGTAATGGTGGTGGTAACAACAACAGCAGTTGTTGTAGTTGTGGTGGTAACAATGGTAGTGGAGATATGATGGTGGTGGTGGTGGAAGGAGGCGTCGTGGTGATAGTGGTGATGGTGGTGGTGGTGATGGTGGTGGTGGTGATGGTGATGGTGGTGATGGTAGTGATGGTGCAGTAGTCGTCGTCACGTAACCCGGCGTCGAGGAACCATAAAATGCAAATGAGCCATCCTTTCCATCCCCCTCCTCCCTCCTCCCTTCCCCCTCCGGCTGCAACGTCCGTGCTCCTCCTCTCTCCCCTCTTCCTCCTCCTGACCCCAAGGAAGCTTTTCCCTCTCCCCTCTCCACCCTCCCTCACCCCCTGATATACTCCCCTGGTAGAGGCCCCTCTACTTCCTCTCTCTCTCTCTCCAGCTGTGAGGAGAGAGAGAGAGAGAGAGAGAGAGAGAGAGAGAGAGAGAGAGAGAGAGAGAGAGAGAGAGAGAGAGAGAGAGAGAGAGAGAGAGAGAGAGAGTCAATGACACCGAGACAACAACAAAAAAGAAAGACAGAAAACAATCCTTCAACTACAAGAAAAACATTAATTCCACCACACGTAACATGGAGTGATACAAAATCATTTTTTTCTGTTTTCGTCTCTTGTTTTTGCTGTCCTTGTACCGTATATAATCTCATGTTTTCTTTCTTTTTTTCGTCCCTTGGTCGCGAGGACGACAGTAAAGTCACCTGAGTGGCATCTATGTATATTTTTCTCGGATGAATTAAACACTGGTTCTCTTAATGCCACGCGTGTGTTCTCCTGTACCTCTCGGTGGCGAGCCGAGAGCTTCGAAGCGCTTCGAACTCCTGGGTCTCACGATGGTCGGACCACTTCGAACTCCTGGGTCTCACGATGGTCGGACCACTTCGAACTCCTGGGTCTCACGATGGTCGAACCACTTCGAACTCCTGGGTCTCACGATGGTCGAACCACTTCGAACTCCTGGGTCTCACGATGGTCGGACCACTTCGAACTCCTGGGTCTCACGATGGTCAAACCACTTCGAACTCCTGGGTCTCACGATGGTCGAACCACTTCGAACTCCTGGGTCTCACGATGGTCGAACCACTCGAAGAATCAATAAACCAATACCCATAACTCCAGCTTCGACCAAGCACTTACCATCGTCTTGGCAAAGGTGATCTAACAACGTCAGTGTATAAATATATAAAAAGATTTATCATACGCTTTTATATAAAGCGTATATCACGTTACACCACAGTGAACAACAGGGAGGGTTTCGAACCGCGCGATGCTTGATATCCGAAGCTTGTGGCTCGGACAGACTCATCATTGGCTTATTGACTTGTAAGGGAGGTCCCTCATTGGATAATATCCTCGACCCAAGGGAGGTTAGTTGCTGTTTAAAAAAAAAAGGACAACGGAGTTAATTAACGGCCTTAACCAATTACAGGGAAAGGGGGAAAGGGGTGAAGATTTTGAATGAAGGGGTTAGAGCTCACATGACTTTAATTATACCACGTGTTTTATTCATCTTTAATTAAGTCTTTATACGTATGCGAAGCAACATTCCCATATACCTTAAGTCAGATGACAGTCCCAGCGATTTTGACTTATAAGTTACTGGATATAAGTAGAAGTGTTTCTCTCGGATACACTTGAGAGAGCGGGTTGTTGTGTGTGTGTGTGTGTGTGTGTGTGTGTGTGTGTGTGTGTGTGTGTGTGTGTAGTTTCTGAAGCGAGTTTGTGGTGCCCCCGATCCATACAAAAAATATGGAGAATGGAATTACTGACAGGGAAATCTCATACATGGACGGATTGTAGAGACAGACAGATAGATAGATAGATAGAAAGATAGATAGATAGATAGATAGATAGATAGATAGATAGATATATGTGTGTGTTTCATGCCTCAGGAAAAGGGAAACCTTTGTCGTCAACAAAAGACCAGTCGAACCCCTTGGTCGAAACGCATCAGTTACGTGGGCGAGGTGGTCTGTGGTGCCCTCGACCAATGTGTGGTTTGTGGTGCCCTCAGCTACTGTTAATGTTGTTTGTGGTGCCCTTAGCCACTGTAAGTGTGGTCTGTGGCGTCCCTAACCAGTGGTGCTGTGGTTTGTGGTGCCCCTAGCCACTGGGAGTGTGGTTTCTGGCGCCCTCAGCCTCTGGGAGTGTGGTTTGTGGCGCCCTCAGCCTCTGGGAGTGTGGTTTGTGGTGCCCCTAGCCACTGGGAGTGTGGTTTGTGGCGCCCTCAGCCTCTGGGAGTGTGGTTTGTGGCGCCCTCAGCCTCTGGGAGTGTGGTTTGTGGTGACCCCTAGCCACTGGGAGTGTGGTTTGTGGTGTCCTCAGCCACTGTAAGTGTGGTCTGTGGCGTCCCTAACCAGTGGTACTGTGGTTTGTGGTGTCCCTAGCCACTGGGAGTGTGGTTTGTGGCGCCCTCAGCCTCTGGGAGTGTGGTTTGTGGTGTCCTTGGCCACTGAGAGTGTGGTTAGCGGCTGCAGTGGTCGTGTGAGGGTGCAGCGTGAGCAGGTCTGGGCTGGTGTGTGTGTGTGTGTGTGTGTGTGTGTGTGTGTGTGTGTGTGTGTCACCTTATACCATGCTGACGTATTGTCTCTGACCGGTGAGGTGAACACGGGGCGTCCCCCGTCTCTGTGCTTGCTTTTCCCATTCTCTCTCTCTCTCTCTCTCTCTCTCTCTCTCTCTCTCTCTCTCTCTCTCTCTCTCTCTCTAAGCTCAGGGGGCGCCACGAACACCAACCACCAGACGTCAGTGCATCAAGTCTTTTCACTCCCGCCCTCCCCCAACGGCGGAGGGTGGAGGGTGGGTGAGAGAGAGAGAGAGAGAGAGAGAGAGAGAGAGAGAGAGAGAGAGAGAGAGAGAGAGAGAGTCTCTCTCCCACATCCCGCATCCTTCAAAGGACTTTTTCTCCCGCGCCGACCACAGGGCTCCTCAGATCACCTCCCCTACCCTACCCCTCTCTCTCTCTCTCTCTCTCTCTCCCCTCCTGCAGGGGCTTTCAAAACCACCACCTTCCTTCCCCTCTCCCCTCCCCCTCCCCCTTCCCCTTCCCTGCACCTTGGTTGGATGGCTATATGGGCACTTTCCCCAGTGCTGATAGAGCTAAGTAGAGCCTCCCCCGCCCCCCACACACAGTGCTGACAGAGCCAGGTAGAGCCTCCCCCGCCCCCCACACACAGTGCTGACTGAGCCAGGTAGAGCCTCCCCACAGTGCTGACAGAGCCAGGTAGAGCCTCCCCCGCCCCCCACACACAGTGCTGACAGAGCCAGGTAGAGAGCCTCCCCCTCCCCCCCCACAGTGCTGACAGAGCCAGGTAGAGCCTCATAAACGATATATTGAGCGAAGCGCTCCTCCTCCCCCTCCCCCCACCCACCTCCCCCCCCACAACCCCATCCCCGGGAACCAATATCAAAAATTCGATTCCCGTTCAAACATATTTCCCCTCTCTCTCTCTCTCTCTCTCTCTCTCTCTCTCTCTCTCTCTCTCTCTCTCTCTCTCTCTCTCAGACTTGCGAAAATCGGCAATTTCCTCTTGTTGACGCAAAGCGTAAGCGCCTGTGGTACACCCCCTCCTCCCCCCCTCCCTCCTCCCCTCTCTCTCTCTCTCTCTCTCTCTCTCTCTCTTTCTTCCTTACCATCGCCGTTGCATACCACTATATTCCCTCCCAAAAGTCAACCGGTGTGGGGGAGGGAAAAAAAAAAGGGGGAAAAAAAGGAAAGAAAAAAAAAAAACGCTCACAGCCGCCATGTCAGGTCATGCAAACAGCGAACTAAAACGCCCGGTAGTACCGTTTTTTTCTTCCCCCACCCCCCATTTTCTCCCTTTCCAATTTGTTGAAGGCTTGTCCTCCCCTTCAACACCACCAATACTACCATCCCCCCCACCATCCCCCTATCCAACACTCTCCCCCTATCCAACTCTTTCCCCATTCCTGGCCTAGTTTCCGCCCGGCTTGCGTCGGGGGGAGGAGGAGGAGAGGGAGGAGGAGGGGGAGGAGGGGGAGAGGGGGAGGAGGGGGAAGAGGAGGAGGGGGAGGAAGAGGGGGGGAGGAAGAGAGGAAGAGGGGGGAGGCGTGTCAACAGATGGCAGCACCGTCTGGTCGCGCCGCAAGTGGGCCCCCCCCCCCCCTCTCTTAAACGGCTTCATTTGGAAACGTTTAAAAAAAAAAAAAAAGAAAAAGAAATGAACGAAAAAGGAGTGAACCAGCAAATGATATTCGATGGGAGACGGACGCCAGCCAATATCACTCCCGAATTATGACTGACGTCAGAACGCGTCGTTTGAACGTCCCTTAATTGAAATTCCCCAGGAGGGCACGTGTATCTAATTCTAATTCTAAAACTCTCTCTCTCTCTCTCTCTCTCTCTCTCTCTCTCTCTCTCTCTCTCTCTCTCTCTCTTCTCTCTCTCTCTTAAACTGGCCTCGTCTTGTCGTTCTCAAAAGGTACGACTCCAAACTTTGCTCCGTTGCATCACACAAACTTGTATACTTTTACTTTCATGTACTTTACCAGCAACAAGACCCCCTCCCCACCTTCTCCCCCCCCTCTCTCTCTCTCTCTCTCTCTCTCTCTCTCTCTCTCTCACTCACTAGAAACTACAATACCAATTACAGAACACTTCCCACGAGCGGAGTTTGTAACTTACAAAAATGACCATCCAACACCGGCATTCACTTATTTAAGTAACTATGCCTCGGTACTTTAATTCACTTACACTTTACAAAAAGAAGTTAAGCTGCACTATGGTTGCTAACCCAACGCTTTCTTCGCTTAAACTTCGACCTTATGAACACACTCAGTTGCATGAAGGTGTCATCCCACAACTGATATAAGAACTTATATGATACATTTCTAATTAAATCAACACCCATCATATATTCTTATATTTCTCAAGTCTCACTTATATACGATAAAGAAGAAAATCCTATAGTCCTTCTATGCATCCTGGCACCTAACTACTGAAGGACTTTCGGAAGGTAGACTTAACCACTTTAGAACATCCTCTTGGTAAACACGTGCGTCGGATCAGCTGTTTTTGACAATCAGCTGATTACCCGCACAGCTGACGCGCCTCATCAGCTGATTCGCCTGGACAATATAAACAACACGCTGTCACCTGACCTAACCAACCTACCAATTCAACTGGTTTCTCCCACCGCCGAAATATACAACCAACCAAATGATTCAAGCGCACACACACACACACACACACACACACACACAATATAAGACGGTATTTTAATACGAATACTTCTCGACATTACAAATTTTCTAAAATGTTCCAAAATACTTGAGAGGTGTTGAACACGCAATAAAACGCTTCGAGAATACTTGACCAGCGTTCTAAAACAGTAGAACTCACTAGAATATTAAAAAGCGCCTTAGATTACTACAAAAGAGTTCTAAAATACTAAATATCTAATACTATAAAGTGCTCTACAGAACTACAAAATCCACTAACACACAAGAAAGGTCTGGAAAATATCACAAAATACTCTTCAAACACTACAGGACCCTCCAAAATACCAGAAATATCTGTAAGACACAGCGAAACGTTCCAAAATACCAGGAAAAATATACACGGACACAATTCTGGAAAACACGGGCGTAATACGACCCGAAAAAGAAGGCAATATTGTCCTGTGATATTAGCGGGGCTGCGGACATAACGGGGTTCCAGCCCAAGGGGCTGTTGCTGTGTGTGTGTGTGTGTGTGTGTGAGAGAGAGAGAGAGAGAGAGAGAGAGAGAGAGAGAGAGAGAGAGAGAGAGACGTGACGGGGGAAAAGGGGGGAAAGGGGGGGGTTCGTGGAAGCGTTGATAAGACAACGAGGGGAAAGGTGGAGAGGAAGTGGAAGGGGAAGGGGAAGGGGGGAGGGAAACGACCCTATAATGATGGATGGGAGAACCTCCTACATGCTGATCACCCAACCTTCCTCCTCACCCCTTACTTACTTCCTCCCCTCCCCAAACTCTTCTCCTCTCTCTCTCTCTCTCTCTCTCTCTCTCTCTCTCTCTCTCTCTCTCTCTCTCTCTCTCTCTCTCGCCCCCCCC
>NC_092270.1:4592784-4595284 GCF_036320965.1 Panulirus ornatus
GAAGGATCCATTTGCCGCAGTCTTACCACACAGCTTCATGCTTCCCCAGCGTAGGTCACACACACACACACACACACACACACACACACACCACTAATATCCTTCTCATCCTTCAGTAGCGTCAGTTTTGCTCTCCCACCTTTCCCATCCTGGAGCCGCTTGTAGCATAGTCTCGCTCTCCCGTCTTTCCCAGCCCGCAGTTTGGAAGGACTCGTCTGCCGCAATCCCACTTTTTTTCTTGTCTTTCGCTTTACCGCAGAGAGAGAGAGCGACGATCTAATACCACATAATCCTTACTGAACCTCACAGCTGCTACTAAATCTAGCAGGATCGAGTAGGTAAAATTCCATTCCTCCTTTCCTTCCCCCCCCTTTACCTAAACCTAAGCCAAACTTGCTTCACAACGCCGTGCGCCAATTATTCTCCTCCTCCTCCTCCTCCTATAGCTTAATGTCTCTCCTTCTCTCCCAGCAACCAGTGCGTACAAAGCTCCAAACTCACACTCTCCTCTCCTCTCCTCCGCCAAAAACAACTCCTCCTCCCTCTCCTCTCCGCCCCTCCCTCCGCCAACAACTCCTCCTCCTCCTCCTCCTCACTCTCCTTAAACTTTCCCACATCCTCCTCTTCCTCCACAACAGCGATGCGGTAGACTCCTCCTCCTCCTAAGACATCCCGACCACCATCCCACTATAGACCAGGGGCTCTCGGAACACGTCTGACGAACCCCCCGTCCCAACGGCGCGATCTACCTGCTAAAATACAGACACACGTCTGTGCGTTTCCTCGTTTAATCCCGCTATGGCGAAACGACTCAGTTTAAGGGCACCACCACAGCCACCACCACCACCAGCACTCTTAGCTAATTGGATGAAACTCCTGTTCCTTCCCTCCTCCCTGACGGTGACTGGTGCAAAGCCCGTATGTATATATACATATACATGCTTCTACCACTCGCTCATGTATAAATCATTACCCTAAAAACTTTCCCCTTAAAAAACTTCACGGAGTCTTAAAACCTTACGTTGGTCGACGGCCGACCTAAAATCATACTTTGTACAGATGGAATATAAGACCCGTAAAATTTTCCACTGCCACATAAGAAAAGGAAAGAGCGATCTCGTCAAATTACTTTTGTACTTCTTGCCTAAATGTCTAAGGGAGAGTGTTGGCTCGCCATTCTCCCTTGATCTTCCAGTAACAACTGACCACCTCCTGGCGTTCCACCACAGCAATGAGGAAGGATAGAAATTCGCTCCGAAGTCGCTCCCTTCCTCCTTCCTTGCTCTCATGAATCCATCCCTCTTTTGCTTTCTCACTGGGCGAGGCATGTCCTCCTCTCCCCTCCAGGATATATATATATATATATATATATATATATATATATATATATATATATATATATATATAGTCGAGGCTACGAATGCGCGGGCCAGTAATACACCAGCGACTGAATGATTGAACTGCTCGTTTACCCGAACAAGCTAGGATACGCTCAACCTAAACTCACACCCTAACCTCTGAATATCTTTTTTTTTTAATTTGGTCTCAGCATAACCCAACGCGTTGACGTTCCATGACGAAACTTGGTAAGTTTTAGTAGCCTGGAACACTGAACTATTCGGCAATTAATAAGATGATCAAATAACGTTCATAATTCCTGTCACATGAAGAGGTGGGGGTTATCGAACAGACGTGGACAAGCCAACCTCGGCTTTAAGACACACCCCGCGCGCGCTACACACACACACACACACACACACACTGGCGTAAACATTTTTTTTAAATGTTAATGCCTTCCTTCCCCCCCCCCCCCCCCCGCCTTCCCCCACCCCCAAGAGGCACCGACACTTAACGTTGCTGCTGCAGAGAGAGAGAGAGAGAGAGAGAGAGAGAGAGAGAGAGAGAGAGAGAGAGAGAGAGAGAGAGAGAGAGAGAGAGGAGACCCCAGGTGTGATGATCGACGAGAGAATATTAAATTGCTGTTTCATCCACTCTGTATAACAGACACTCTCGAAGATTGCATCCAAACTCAGTCGGGGCCAACATGTCTCAGCGCCGGATACGGTAACAACTCGGTGCCTCTCTCTCTCTCTCTCTCTCTCTCTCTCTCTCTCTCTCTCTCTCTCTCTCTCTCACTCTCTCTCTCTCTCTCTCTCTCTCTCTTGGTGGCCCTGAATAAAGGCAGCCCATAGACTAAATACAACACAAAGGTTAACATCCCGTGGACGTGGTAATATGAAAAGCAAAAAAAAAAAAATAAAATAATCAAGGGGAAACGAGACCCTTTTTTTTTTTTTTTTTCAAATTTTGCCACCTTATTATACAAACAGATGAAGCGTATCTCTTACAGTGAAGTGACTGTTTAACCGTACCATTAACCATTTCGTCTTACAGTAAATGCTGCTATCGTGAGACAGCTTATATGGTACAGTTTAATCTTATCTTATCAAAGCCCCTGTATGGACATACGATACAGCTGCACCTTCTCTTTAAGCTCTTC
>NC_092270.1:4600284-4607784 GCF_036320965.1 Panulirus ornatus
CAAAGTGTAGCCAACAGGTTAGGAGAAGCGAGTCCCTCCCTCCCCTCTCTTCAACAGCTTAACGACAAAGGGGGAGGAGGTAATGGTGGCGTGCAGGTCAGCTGGCGACACTCCCAACTACCATCGTTATCATCATCATCATCTCCCCTTTAACCCCGCGCCTCAAACAAGGACAATTGTAATTAATACATGGTCAAAAAAAAACGTCTTCTCCAACAGAGAACAAACACCATATGACCAACCTGGGCCTTGAGAAAGCCAATACCATCACTAACAACATTAGGTAAACAATTACAATATTAGGTAAACAATTACAACATTAGGTAAACAATTACATTAGGTAAACAATTACAACATCAGGTAAACAATTACAACATTAGGTAAACAATTACAACATTAGGTAAACAATTATATCTTCTTGCGAGAGCTCAGAAAAACCAAAAATGTTGAAGTGTATAAATCCTACTGAATGACAAGGCTATAGTGAGACCCTGAAAGGGGAAAGTTGAGGGGGGTCGAACTCTGACTTTGAAATTCGTGAAATCGAACAATAAGATACAAAACATAAGGGGAAAGGAACGGGTCAACCACTCGTAATGAACGTGCATGGAGGCGAGGCATCCGTTCCACACGTCACTGGGTCAAGTGCGAGTGAGTGCGAGCACCAAGATGGGTCTACCTGAAACTTGAAAGTAATTCGAAATGAGTTTGATGATCCTCCCGAACCATCGTTAAGTATCCACGAGGTTTGATAAGGTCCCAGACCCCAGCTGTAGTGGGTAGAAGACCTCCCCAACCCCATCGTAAGGCATGCATAAGACAAGACAACGTCCTACAGTGCAAGCTGTATGAGACCAACTCCCAAACCATCGTAAGGCAAACGTAGGGAAAGACATTACATTCCAGTCTACGTGTCGCGCCTCGGGCGAAGCATCAACTCTAGCAAGGATCCGATTCTCGTCTTAAATAAAGGTCGTTGAACCTTTTGGAGGAAACGTGTTGGATCCTCCATCATGGAACCTTTACTTCACACATGAACCTCAATCCTGTGTCTATACCGACCACAGTTCACACCGTCCACGGAGGTCTTGGGTTTCCCTTTACGGAGGCGCGAGTGTCATACAACGAGATTCTTAAAAAATAAGGAAAAAACGAAGCATGATTCCTCGTTCCAAATTTTCTGTCAGGCTTTTTCTTCTTATTCCAAGTCGTCACCGAAGCCACGAAATGGCAATGTACCTACGTCTCTCGGGGTGTGTGGTCTTTGAAGGTCCTACTTTAGGGGGTCTTGGGAAAGGCCAAGTGGGGTGTCTTAAACCATCATTCTAATAAGAAAAAATAAAACCTCTCTCCGGTGATTAATCATTCACGTATCTTATAGGTAAAGGAGATGGAGTCGTGTGAAGGCTTTTACTGAAAAGCCAAAAACTTTATATGAATGAAGAAAAAATTTACATTAGCCAACGATAACAAAGACATGAAGTTACCTCCTACTTTCCACAACAAATTGGAAAACTGGAGCGAGATGATGATCATCTTCACAACAACAACTTAAGTCGTAACGTAACTTTGAGCCACACAGCCTGCAACACCTGGCAACACCAGACGCAACACAAACTCGAAGCACCGGTGGGTGGGTGGGTGGCGGGCAACCTGGCAACACCAACCACTGCCTGGCAACACCTTCCACCCACAACACAAGGCTGAACTCGACCCTGCCAACGCTGAACTCGACCCTGCCAACGCTGAACTCGACCCTGCCAACGCTGAACTCGACCCTGCCAACGCTGAACTCGACCCTGCCAACGCTGAACTCGACCCTGCCAACAACGGACAATAGCGGTATAACTCGAAGTCCTTCGCTTTGCTTTATAACTTTCACAACCCCGAGGCCCTTACTGCAGCCGGCAACACTGGACGCAATACAACCCCCCCCCCCAACCCTTCCTTTCCTCCACACACACACACACACACACACACACCATAACGCGGAGGTCAGGACCACACATGGGAACAAGAGATGAACTTACCTCGCTAGATGAGGGGCGACGTAACGTAAAGTCAGCGGGGGTGGGAGGAAAGGAGGTGGTGTGTGTGTGTGTGTGTGTGTGTGTGTGTGTGTCTGTAGGGGGGGTGGCTTGGTGGGGGGGTTTGTTCTTCTTCAGAAATACAGTCGACAGCTCCGCTCCTGCAAGAGAATAGGACACGTCAAGTTCGAGGAAGGGGCATGGGATAGTAATATGTAGAGCGCAACAAAACAAAAGAGTAAAACTTTTTTGTGAGGAATGAAACATAAAAAAAACCCTCTCGTATGAAGGTACGCACTATTGCTACGCGGGGCGTAAAAGCGTATAGAAATACGTCTCCTACGGGGGAAAAAATGAATTAATGACGGGTGGTTAGGTACAGCGGGTTTAGCATTCCTGACCGTGACGCATTCACGGGCCGTCCAGGGTCGAGCGTATGAGGTTCGAATCCTGGGTTACGGAAGTCGGTCCACAGTCAACCCAGCTGTTCATCCACACCGAAGGGTTGGTCGATAAAATGGGTACCCCAGCAACATTTTGTACATCGAAAAAAATATATATATTCCTACGACTGAAAGACATACGTAACTGTCTATCCCCTTTTACACAAACGTATGGCTTTTTAGCACGACTTAACGACCCCTTGAGCACGACCGAACGACCCTTGAATATGAAGGCCTGGCCTTTGACCTGACCCTTTAAAGATCAGCTTATATGTCGGGCCACCATACCCAAGGGTCGTAACGCGGCGGTACTAAATGTGTCGTAAAGTCGTGCTGAAGGGTCGCCCTGTCGTGCACAACGGGGTCGTAACGATGTAGTTAAACCACATGACACAAAAAGATGCCAGCGTTCGCCAGGCATTTCAAAATGTTATGCTTACTACATACAGTAGCGTATCATTACGCAGAATCAGCTGACCCAAAAGTTAAAGCTAGGCTAAAGCTATACGACATTCAGCTTCAGAACCAAATTTCCAGTTGGAACTTTTAACATTAACGGTAAATAATTAATGTTAAAAATATTCTCAAGGCGGCAACATGTGTACTTAGGTTGCCATTGTTGCTATCAATTTCGTTAAGTGCTGTTCTAAACATCGCAAGTGTTCCTGTCTGGCTTCTCTCTCATCATCTCCTTCTTCCAGTTTTGTTCTCCTTCCTACGCTTATTCTTTGTAAGAAACAATCGTATCATCAGTGACAAAAACATTACAAAAATATTACAAAATTCAACATAGTATGAGCGGATGGCAACAGCTGCAGCAGTGCTACCAAGAGCATCATTACCAACGTCGCAATTTAATCTAAAGCGGAATTACCATATCACAAACAACAACCCATACAACAACACCACAACAACAACAACAACAACAACACCAAGAGAATAACAACCAAAACAACTAACAAATTAACTATCTAATAACAAGTCAACTCCTCTGTAGCGTATACATACGAATTACAAAGGGCGTTTATAAAGTTTTAAATCACACAAATCCAACCCATCTTGGTCGTTTAAATGACAACAAAAAAAAAAAACGCTCTTCTCCAACAGAAACTTTATATATCAGACTGCGAATCAGTGCGACGCTCATCACAACACCCTGGACATCCAAAACCCACCACCTGTGAAGGGCCGATCCATCCCACTACCCCACGGCAGCAGTACCAATAGAGCCAACAAGGCACATAATAGCGGGCGACAATGGACAGGAGATGGGAGGAGAGGCTGGTGACTGACTCCTTCCCTCCTTCCTCTCCCTCGCCCGCCCCCGCAGCCACCACATGTCAATCAGGAAGAGCTCTGGTGGAGGGCACGACGGGTAATAGCTCATGTACAAGTGTACTGTGTCACACACACACACACACACACACACACACACACACACACAAACAAACACGGGGGGAAAATGGAACATGATAATTCCCAGGTGCACCTTCGTGTTATCTTACACCTTCAGGAGTGGTGATATCTCCCCTGGAGGTGACAAATACACGAAAGTGCACTCGGGACATTGTGTTCCATTTTCCTTGGCAACAACAAGTGAGGGTGAAAAGCAAATATCAACAAGGCTTGCGTGATACACAGTACATTATGCTCTGGATGGCCGGCCATGTACTATTGGGAAACAGGAGCGACGATTGCCAAAGGGATTGGCAAAGGGATTGGCAAAGGGATTGGCGAACATAAAGCTGATGTACATCATCATCATGATCATGATGGGCCAACTGATGTGTTTGTTGTCCACGTTCCCAACACCTACCATAGTGGCAGGAGGCGAGTATAATGTACAAGGAGAACTGAACATAGGAGGTATGGAGAGCCGTGGAAGCAGCGCACATATGCGCGGATGAAAGTGTCTTAAGCGGTCGTGAGGGCTTAATACGATGGGTCGGACCAGTAGCAAAAATGAGGGGTCACAGAACGCGATGGATGGAGCGAGGGTGGAGGACAGAACACACGGTGGAGGAATGTGGAACTCGGTTGTCCCAGGATGAGGCAGAGTGGAGTGGCGGAGTAGCACATACACACACTCTCTCTCGCTCTCTCTCTTGCTGGGATACATGAGACTTGTATCTCTTGTGTCTTCCTTAATATATGTCAAGAAGGCGTCTGTGCAACCCGGAACCTTCAGGAGAATAAAACTCAGAAGTTCTCTTCTGTGTACGCTCACGACCCCAATCCACACACACACACACACACACACACACACACACACACACACACACACACATCCTTGACCTCTGACCTGAACCTTAAGGGTCGTACAGTCATGCTGAAGGGGTTATGGTGAAGCTTAAGATAAAACAAAGGCGTTCTCATAAACGCAAACACATAAAAAAAACGTCTTAGTCCACTGACAATACACACACACACACACTCACTCACACACACACACACACACACACACACACTCACACACACACACACACACACACACACAGAACTTTTTAAGACAACACTGCAATACAAACAGCTAGTGTTGCCTCACAAGCCATGAAAGAGAAGAAGAACAGTAGTGTTCGGGCCGACCAGCCGACCACCCGACCAAGCGCCTCGTTCGTTCCCCGTGACCCCCCTCCCCCCCTGTTGACATCCCCCTGCCCCCTGTTGACACCCCCCTCTCCCCTCTCACTCTCTCCCAAGCCTTGCCATTCGAGATGGAAGAGGAGGAGGAGGAGGAGGAGAGAGGGAGGAAGGTGGTGTGTGGTGGTGTGGGTGTGGGTGTGTGTGAGGTGCCATCGCACATAACGACCCATTCATCCCCACTACTCCTCCCCCCCCCACAGCACCATCCCCCCCCTCCCCCCTCCCAGTAGGAGTATACTTGAATGCTGTACCTGCGTATACCACATCATTGTGGTGGTCTGTACGCGCGTACAGTGACACCCCCGTCCCGTGCATTTTTACATGTGGCGGACTTTACATTTACGCACTCTCTCTCTCTCTCTCTCTCTCTCTCTCTCTCTCTCTCTCTCTCTCTTTGAGCATGACGGGGAGTACGACCCTACTCTGAGCCCGAAAGGGTATGTACGACCCTTGAGTTCGAACGATGGTACGACCCTACGACACGACGGGGATACGACAGGGGTCGACGGTCGGTACGACCCGTGAGCACGACGGGGCGACCAGTAGAACACGACGGTACGACTCTGGTAGAAGACGACCCTACGACCCAATAGAAGACGACCCTACGACCCTTGTAGAACACGACCCTTGTAGAACACGACCCTACGACCCTTTGGGGACTATGTACGACGGGGATGGGGGCGTGGGGTGGGCTGACCCTTCTGTTATTCAGTCGGGTTCTTAACAGGCCCAAACCCCCAATATACGACAAGGATGTC
Organism: Panulirus ornatus; assembly: GCF_036320965.1. Classification (NCBI taxonomy): domain Eukaryota; kingdom Metazoa; phylum Arthropoda; class Malacostraca; order Decapoda; family Palinuridae; genus Panulirus; species Panulirus ornatus. The sequence continues at coordinate 4,606,156 of NC_092270.1, forward strand.
GCCCAGGCCTTGCTCAAAGAGGGTCATTGACCTACACACTCTCAATTGACCTACACACTCTCATATTCCCTCCATTAGTCTAAATACGCTACCAACACTCGGTGCCCCCTCTATATTGGCTTCTAAACAAATCCCATTTTCCTTTTTTACTTCTTCTACCCAATCCCTTTATAACCCACATGCAATATCCTTTTTGCCCCACCCCTTCATCAATCCAGCGAGCTAAACTACATTTTAGACTTAAAGGAATAACCAAAAAACGAATTAAATGACATTAATCTTAGAGTCATTGCGATGGATACGAAGCATTAAAGAAAAAAAATTACATTTATGGAGGCCTAGATTGATATGTGATACACGACATTTAAATTAACGTTCACTTCTCTTGACTTACCTTGACCTATACGAGGACCCCCTTGTGACCCATCTTGAACCCATAATTGACCTATTAGTGAAGCCTGGTGAACCTACCTTGATCTAATAGCGAACAACCCCGTATGACCTATCCTGACCTATCTGGTGACCCATCTTGACCTACTAATTAAACCCTTGTGACCCATCTTAAGAGCAGTTAATGAACCACCTCGTGAACCGTATTGACCCATTGGTGAATCGACGTGACCCTTAGAAGATTAATTCAAGGCCAAGGGTCATCATACTCAAAGGTCGTACCGTTGTACTCAAGGGTCGTACCATTGTACTCAAGGGTCGTACTGCTGTACTCAAGGGTCGTACTGCTGTACTCAAGGGTCGTACCGCTGTACTCAAGGGCCGTACCGCTGTACTCAAGGGTCGTACCGCTGTACTCAAGGGTCGTACCGCTGTACTCAAGGGTCGTACCGCTGTACTCAAGGGTCGTACCGCTGTACTCAAGGGTCGTACCGCTGTACTCAAGGGTCCGTACCGCTGTGGTCGTACCGTCGGGCTCAAAATCTGAACAACGTACAAAACAAAAACAAACAAACAAAAAAACAACAACAGTGAACCTCATGGCCTGTGGCAAATCAACCCATCTATTCGACCTCAGGTGACCTATCGACCCCAGGTGACCTAAAATGACCTCGCGGGAGCCAAAATCAACTGAGGAAGGAAGGCAATCTTCACCACACCAGATTAGCCTGGGTTGCCTGGCCAGTTGATCCTCTCGCACAGCCAGGGAGCAAGGGAAGATTATTCATCAACAGATGACTAATATTGATTAATAAAAAGATGGGGGGGGGGTGAGGAATGAAGGGGGAAAATATAAAGATGGGAGACTGGAGGAGGAGGAGGAGGAGGAGGAGGAGGAGAGGAGAAGAAGCAGAAGAAGAAGAAGAAGAAGAAGAAGAAGAAGAAGAAGAAGAAGAAGAAGGAGGATGAGGAGGAGGAGGAGGAGGAAGAAGAAGAAGAAGAAGAAGAAGAAGAAGAAGAAGAAGAAGAAGAAGAAGAAGAAGGAGGAGAAGAAGACTACATCGAAGGCCTGGATGATGAGGGGAAAGAAAATGCTATCCCAGCATAAACATCAGGTTACAAATAGAGACCAACATCACTATCATCACATTATGAACTTCGCCTTTAATGTCCCCACCACTTGATATCTTATTGCCTGCCTGATAATTACCCCAGTCTACTCTCTCTTTCTGTCTGTCT
>NC_092270.1:4612784-4615284 GCF_036320965.1 Panulirus ornatus
CTAAATGAAATATAAATGCCTTAATGTAATCCAGAAATAATCCTAAATGAAATATAAATGCCTTAATGTAATCCAGAAATAATCCTAAATGAAATATAAATGCCTTAATGTAATCCAGAAATAATCCTAAATGAAATATAAATGCCTTAATGTAATCCAGAAATAATCCTAAATGAAATATAAATGCCTTAATGTAATCCAGAAATAATCCTAAATGAAATATAAATGCCTTAATGTAATCCAGAAATAATCCTAAATGAAATATAAATGCCTTAATGTAATCCAGAAATAATCCTAAATGAAATATAAATGCCTTAATGTAATCCAGAAATAATCCTAAATGAAATATAAATGCCTTAATGTAATCCAGAAATATGAGGTGGGGGACGCCCTGTTTATGGAGGGACAGGAGGCTAGAACCCACCTCAGGTCTGAGGAAGTTGTTCACTTGGCTGTCAAAAGAGAACAAAGAAAGGTGAGTGAACCTCACATATCAAGAACAGACAGTATAACAGCTTTTATATATATTTTTCTTTTTTCAAACTATTCGTCATTTCCCGCGTTAGCAAGGTAGCGTTAATTCATTTATCTAATCTATAATCATCTAAGGTTTATCTGTCTATAATCATCTAAGGTTTATCTATCTATAATTACCTAAGAACCCTATTCTTCAAAAGGGTCCTGGAACTATTCCAGTAAACCCCCCAACCACCCTTTCTGGTTTTCCAGGATCCCCTTCAGTTCTAAGGCTGCGCTACTTCCAGCAGCAGGGAAATGATGGATTCAGGAAAGCGGAGCCAGGTAAAACACAAACATCCACACACACACACACACACACCCACACACCACGAAGGCATATCCACTATGTGTAAAATGCCCAACGTATGAACGTAAACTATGTGTAATCAGACACCACAAAATAAAACTCATACATACAAAGAAATGTCATGGCTTTTTTGTGGTCGTCTTCGGCATTACCTCAACGAGGCATCCACGGCCCCGACGGAAATGAAACGCGATGCTGAAATCTGGACGATAATACTTCATCTGTATTGCAAACCTTACGACGTCTTCACCCACAAACATCCGGCAGACGCGCGTCCTCGTCTGCATGACGCATTACGTAAACACTCCAGCTTCCAGGAAACCTAAGGAGTGTCTGGTTGATACGCCGGCCGCGGCAGCCCTGGAATACGGAAGCAGCAGAAACCTGGAAAATCCAGAGAAATCTCCAGTCTTGGCCTGCCCCAACCTCCTTCCCTCCTCCTTCTCCCTCCCTCTTTCTCCCTCTCTCTCTCTGCATCCATCCATCTCCCCCTTCTATCGTCACCAACCCCTACCACACACACACACCCTATCACCAAACGCTCACCCAACCCTGTCATCAACCCCTACCTCCCTTCTCCCTTTCCACGCCTCCGAAAAAAGCGACCATTTAACACCCTCTTCGGGAAGCCAGTCGTGAAAATGGTCACAGGTCGAAGATCCGCCACCTTCGTCCACGCATCTGTCAGGGGGTTGCGTTTCCATGTTCCCCAGCCCAGAGATCGAGATGGACCACGTCGTCCCAACACATCGGGAGGCAAACTGGGTCGTCTTAATATTGGATACCTTGATCTCTCTCTCTCTCTCTCTCTCTCTCTCTCTCTCTCCCTTGGAATATCTACACCTCAGAATATCTACGCCTTGGAGTATCTACGCCTTGGAATATCTACGCCTTGAAGTATCCACACCTTGGAGTATCTACGCCTTGAAATATCTACAACTTGAATTACCTACAACTTGAAGTATCTACACCTTGGAGTATCTGCACCTTGGGGTATCTATATCTACCATCCCCCGAGCAGACACACTTGGGCGGCTCTGCGGGGGGACCAAACCATCGATCTCCACCGCCCTGGAAGATACAAGTGAACACCTTGCCTACCTCAGGCTTTTTCACACACACCAGCACCTCTACCCCCTCCACCCACCTGTGTGTGTGTGTGTGTGTGTGTGTGTGTGTGTGTGTGTGTGACTGATCTCACTCGACGTAAATTCTAAATACTGGGTCTTAGCTTGCTTGTGGAGCACTTAGCTGCCACTGAATGGAATACCTACAGTTCCCTTTGTGATAATACTAACTCCACTGACCTTAAACGACTCGTCCTAATTGTCTCTAATTAATGAATTTCCAACTCTCCGGCGTAAGTGTCACTAATTAACCAGTTCTGACGCGTCTCTACATCGCCAAACGTTGACCTGAAGTACGTATGGATCAAATCCCTCTTGCTTACAATGATCTTCTTTAACTATCTTACGCAATCGCAACTAGCTGCCGATGACCTAATTGCCGTGATTAAGTCACAACTTCCGTACGATGGGGTTGTTAAGACAAAACTAGCCCTACCTTGTTCGTGATGGCCTTCAGGACTGTTAATTACTTTACATCTTGAGATGACCTCAAATTCCCATAGTTTCCACTAAATGACCTTAAATGATTCAAGTTGGCTTTGCGATT
>NC_092270.1:4620284-4625284 GCF_036320965.1 Panulirus ornatus
TCGTACCGTCGTGCTCAAGGATCGTACCGTCGTGCTCAAGGATCGTACCGTCGTGCTCAAGGGCTATACTGTCGTGCTCAAGGGTCATACCGTCGTGCTCAAGGGCTGTACCGTCGTGCTCAAGGGTCGTACCGTCGTGCTCAAGGATCGTACCATCGTGCTCAAGGATCGTACCGTCGTGCTCAAGGATCGTACCGTCATGCTCAAGGATCGTACCGTCGTGCTCAAGGGCTATACTGTCGTGCTCAAGGGTCATACCGTCGTGCTCAAGGGCTGTACCGTCGTGCTCAAGGGCCGTACCGTCGTGCTCAAGGATCGTACAGATGTACTCAAGAGGTTAGATTCCTTCAGATGAAAGTCAGAAAATAATATTTCTTTTAAAATCCGACTAGCAAAGGCAATCACCCTCCACCTGTGCCAGAAACCCGAAGAAAACACGAAATAAGAAACCACATAACCGGAAGAAAACACTGAAAAGAAACCACACAATAAAGCTTGGAAAGTGAGATTATCGATCCACACGTATACTCCTCAAAAGAAAAAGTATCAAAAAAAAAACTTTCCATCTCCACTCACCTGTGTGTGTGTGTGTGTGTGTGTGTGTGTGTGTGTGTGTGTGTGTGTGTGTGTTTACCACATCCCCCAGGCACCCCTGCTCTGTGGTTATCTCCACCACCTCCATCACCACCACACACCCCCAACCAACCAACCCAACACCCCTGCTCTGTGGTAATCTCCACCACCTCCACCATCACCACCACCCACCAACCAACCCGACACCCCTGCTCTGTGGTTATCACTACCACCCACCCACCTCCACCAACCCAACACCCCTGCTCTGTGGTTATCTCCACCACCCACCCACCTCCAACCAACCCAACACCCCTGCTCTGTGGTTATCTCCACCACCCACCCACCTCCAACCAACCCAACACCCCTGCTCGGTGGTTATCTCCACCACCCACCCACCTCCAACCAACCCAACACCCCTGCTCTGTGGTAATCTCCACCACCACCCACCTCCAACCACCCCAACACCCTTGCTCTGTGGTTATCTCCACCACCACCCCACCTCAACCACCCCAACACCCAGCTCTGTGGTTATCTCCACCACCATCCACCTCCAACCAACCCAACACCCTTGCTCTGTGGTTATCTCCACCACCCACCCACCTCAACCAACCCAACACCCCTGCTCTGTGGTTATCTCCACCACCCACCCACCTCCACACACCCCCAACACCCAAGACACAATAGGAAATTAGAATAGTGATATCTTTGTGCCCTCCCACCACCACTGTTGCTACTACGATACACCCACTGGGTAAACACAATGAGGAGTGTGCCAGCCATCCATCTTTGGCTTTCCACCAGATGACGTCCGCACAATGTAGCTGGTCGTGTCTGGGAGGGTCGTGACGGACGGGTGTCCGTCTTAGTACAGCAGGACGACCTCCTCTTCACTTCCCTGTGAGTCGTCCACCACCTTGACTCACAAGGAGACGACCTACTGTCTTGGGGACGCGTTACAAACCTCACTCAAAAAAAAGAGGATCGACCTCCCCAATTTCTCTGTGAGTCTCAAAATATAAATACCCATTAAGGGTCGACACAATCTTGCCTCACAAGGGGGGAGAAAAACACCCACCCATTTCCACCCTCACCCCAACCCCCTTTCTACCTAGGAGCTCTTAAGGGCCATGATATAAACCTGACGTAAACCCGACCCTGGTGGTTGAATACAGTACCTCTGTATCACTCTCAAGAGCGTAATAAAACCAGACCTTTATTTTTTTTTTCTTTTTTAAAGAAAGGGGACCTTCTTGAGAAAGATTAATAGTCTTCTGCTAACACGCGGGTAGCCCAAGTGACCACGCGACGCGAAGGTAATAATAATAATAATAATAATAATAATAATAATAATAATAATAATAATAATGATAAAAATAATAATAATGATAATAATAACAATAATAGGGGATAGGGGAGAAAGAATACTTCTCACGTATTCCCTGCGTGTCGTGGAAGGCGACTAAAAGGGAAGGGGGCGGGGGGCTGGAAATCCTACCCTCTCGTTTTTAATTTTCCAAAACAAGGAACAGAGAATGGGACCAAATGAGGATATTCCCTCAAAGGCCCAGTCCTCTGTTCTTAACGCTACCTCGCTAACGCGGGAAATGGCGAATAGTATGAAAGAAAATAATAATAACGATAATTATGAAAATAATAATGATAATAATAATGATAATGATAATAACAACAACAACAACAACAACAACAACAACAACAACAACAATAATAATAATAATAATAATAATAATAATAATAATAATAAACAGTTAGCTCTCCTGGTCATTGAAGTCTGCGATAGACCTGATCATCGAGTGATTGTTAGATAGACTGACACGTTATGGCTGAAGATGTGTCATCTTCACTATTATTCATCATCAAAGTGGAGAGAGAGAGAGAGAGAGAGAGAGAGAGAGAGAGAGAGAGAGAGAGAGAGAGAGAGAGAGAGAGAGAGAGAGAGAGACCTCATCCACCACATTACACACACGACATGAACAATTCTTCCCCTTACTTTTATCTACTTCTGGACACACACACACACACACACACACACACACACACACATACACACACACACACACACACACACACACACCAGATCATACATACATGTTAACCTCACAAACATCTACCATACGTCCTCAGTGCCTTATGTGGGGGGGTGATGATGTGGGCCCCTTCCCCAGAGATCTTGCCCCGTCCCATTACTGGGTATGGGGATTGACCCCATCCCCCCTGATATTTCCCCCAATCCCCAGATGGCTGATCACTTCCCTTCGCCAGCAGACATTTCTGATGGGATGTTACAAGCGTGACCTTTGACATGTGACCTGGAATGACCCCTTACGTCTTTACACCCGACCACAACCTACAACCTGCGAGTTCTCTCCCCTCACCCCCATCCGCACAGATATAACTCCCTCCTTAAGCCAAAAATACTCCCCAATCTATATGAAAAAGGAGGGACAACATAATTGCGCGCGCGCGCGCACACACACACACACACACTCTCTCTCTTCCTTTAAACCCACATATTCAGCCCCTTCAACACCCCCCCTCCTTTATTTCCCCTCCCCCCCAAGAGTTCTATCCACTAGCCACCAACCACACCCCATCCTCACACCCCCTTTTCAATCACACCCACACATTTCCATCTCCATATCAACACACCTTCATCTCCTTCCTCCCCTTCCTATTTTTCCCCCTATCACCCCGCCACTATGCCTTCCTTTCCCCCCTTTCCCTTCCACAACTCCTTTCCCACCCCCGTCCAGCCACACAGTGAGCCAGCTAGCTAGCCAGCCAGCTGGTGTGGGCGTAACCCACTGTTTAGGCTGAATGAGAAAATTGCATTAGCTGATAAGGGTAGGCTGGATACAACAACCCCCCACAACCCCCCACAACCCACACGGACCTCAGGAGGCGGTCTACACAACCCCCACCCCCCCCCACCCATTGATCGCCGTTTCCCGCATCAGCGAGGTGGCGCCACGACACAGACTGACAAACACACTATCATAGGAGAGGTGCAGGGCCAGGCTCTTCCAACAACGCCTGCCTGTTGTCAGAAGAGCATTTCCCACCGTTGTCAGGAGCGTTTCCCACCGTTGTCAGGAGCGTTTCCCACCGTTGTCAGGAGCGTTTCCCACCGTTGTCAGGAGCGCCTTTCCCACCGAAGCCTAGGAAGGACTCCCACCCCGCGCTCTCGTACACACACACACACACACACACACACACACACACACAACACACACTCACACACACACACACAACACACACACACACACACAACACACACACACACACACACACACCATCCGGCTATTTCTACCCGCATCCATCACGACCCAGGTGTGAACCCGGAGCGAACTGCCGAGGCCGGCCGTACGACCTAACGATCATTACTACTACTACTACTACTACCCCCGGCGGGTCGTTACAGTCCCACCCTTCGGGGGGGGTGGGTGAGGGGGGGACGGAGGGAGGGGTGGGTGGAGGGGTATGAGGGAGGGAGGGAGGGAGGAAGGGAGGGGTCGTCATCATCATCATCATGGTCGTCCTGGGTCACGACCCCGGTGTCTGGGGGGGGAGAGTCACTAACACCCCTGAAGTACGACCAGGTGTGTCTGGGGGGGGAGAGGGTTGTGGGGTCGTTACTGTCCTATAAGACAATAACTGTCTAATGTGACCATTACGTGGTTACGATAGTAATGATGATTATAATAATAATAATAATAATAATAATAATAATAATAATAATAATAATAACAATAATAATAACAATAATAATAATAGTAATATCAATACTAATAGTAATAACGATGATAATAATAATACTAATAATAATAATAATGATAATAATAATAATAATAATAATAATAATAATAATAATGATAATAATAGTAATATCAATATTAATAATAATAATAATAATAATAATAATAATAATAATAATAATAATAATAATAATAATAATACGACTACTACTAATAATAATAATAATGATAATAACAATAATAATAACTAAAAACAACAATGATAATGATAATCCAACGACTACTGCCAGTGACTGAGACGAGGTCAAAGGTCAAGGTCCAAGGGTCAGGGGGGTCATGAGACACAGGAAAGAGGGACGGGGGTCATTTAAAGCCCCCAGTGTGGGAAGAGGGGGGGTTAGGGGGGAGTTGCAGAGGGGGGTATGGGGAGGTGTTGCAGAGGGGGGGGCGAGATGTTGGCCAGGTGATGTCAACGATGAATGTGTTGCTGTTTCTTGTGTTACGAGAGAGAGAGAGAGAGAGAGAGAGAGAGAGAGAGAGAGAGAGAGAGAGAGAGAGAGAGAGAGAGAGAGAGAGAGAGCGTACGAAGGATGCCTGAAAGGGAATTTTTATAACACACACACACACACACACACACACACACACACACACACA
>NC_092270.1:4630284-4697784 GCF_036320965.1 Panulirus ornatus
TCGAATTTCGCCTAGTGGCCAAAAGCGAAATACGTGTCAAAAAAAAAAAGCTGGATTTAAGTCCCTATTCGCTAATAAGTGATCGCCATTGGAAGACCAGCTTAAAGGCATATATAATATATATATATATATATATATATATATATATATATATATATATATATATATATATATATATGTTTTGGACAATCACATGTTTACCAAATGGCGTCCTAGCTTCGTCTCTTCGATGTATATCAACTGACTGTTAATATTTCTCTCTTGTGTCTCCCCTGATGATGTGATTAGTACACGAAAGTGCACTTGGGAACTTTTCGTGTTTCATTTTCCCCGTGGACTCATAGGAATATATATATATATATATATATATATATATATATATATATATATATATATATAAACTGCTTGCGTAGCGGCAATGAGCCCAGTGAACCGTTAGAATCAAGGTGAGTGACTGGGTATTTAAAATCATTTATTACTGTACATTAAGACACTGTAATCACACGGTAACTGGAGTAGGGTCTTGCATTTTGCATTTCACAAAAGGAATCGTCATCCATAAAGGGGGAATCATCCATTGTATGCAATATATAAACATAATGGCAAAATAGCGGTACGGTAATGCATACTGTACAACGAGGTATATCGACACGAGGGCAACATTTTACGATTTGTACGATAACTACGATGGCTTCCCACCCTACGACCACATTTATAAGAGTAATAACGCATAAAAATCGTATATTTACTCATTTCAACAACCCACCGTCAATGTTATCATTATATTACGGTAACTTCCCTACCCCCGTGGCCAGTGTTAAGCTCGGTACGGGGCCGTTCATGGGCGTGGCTGGCTGGCCACCTGTGCCTGGGAGGAACGTGGTGTTAAGCTCCGTCCGGGGATTACAACTGGGGCCCCTCTGGACGCTTCCGCAGTCGCCCTTTTATCACCATTTTAGGTCTACATCTTTGTGTCATGCCGACTGTTGCTGCTGACGCCCTGGTGAACAGTATCTTCTATAGGGTTTAAACTCTCTCTCAAATACATCTATTTTCTCCTTATTTCTCAGTAACCGTTTTTTTTTCTAGTGGTTTCTTGATCTAATTTATGCTTCCTGGTGTCATACTATGAGAATCTATCCCAATTGGTCATTTCTCTACGTAAACAATCTTCATATTAGTCTTAGTCCGACTGGATAAAGATTTCTTTATATACATAACAAGTTGAAATACCATCGCATCCTCTTCATACATATGTAACTAAACCCGTCTTTAATCCAAAACTTGTTTTACACAACAATTTATCTTTTAATCTTTATATCTGCTTCCTTCAATTACCAGACTAGCCAGGTCTTCTGTGTAATGACCTTGGGTGGACCTGCCAAAGTCTTCAAGTAGCCAACGACCCATTAAGGGCGGGGGCCCCAGAGGACTTGTGCCAGGTCGTTAACGAAACTGCCCATGATGATTATCTAAGTACCCGCTCATAACCTCATGTGCTAATGATAACACACGAACTGACAATGAGGCCTTTGGGCCCACAACGACGCGGGACATGTTAACGAGCAGACGCACCAACTGCTCGTTAGCCTTGACCAAGCCGCTTGAAATTGTCTTTCTTTTCCTCCCCCAAACAACCCTTCACTTGTTGGCTGCTCGTTAGCTCTTGGATGTGTCTCACAATCCTCCCCGATCTATGTTGTTTCATTATAGGAACTGTGGAGTATATCTTTCTTATAACGAAGAGGGTAGAAGGGAAAGACATGGTTGGCTCGTAAGTCTGTTTCGTTGCATGGAAAGCATGGCTAGGCTTGACTGTCAGCCTCACTGACTGATTACGACAGTTTTACTTTCATAGGTGATATATACATCTCTCTCTCTCTCTCTCTCTCTCTCTCTCTCTCTCTCTGTCTGTCTCATTCGCCAAGTCTCTCACGAAGCAGAGATAGACCACTCACTTGTACTTTGAAAGAAAGGATTTAATCTAGGTGTTGTAAATGGCCCGTATTATCTTCATATAGTCTTTCATTAGCACATTGTTCTCACACACTACCTGCATTAGTTATCCTTTCCACCAATACAAGAACATCATACTTTTAGTTTCTAATATTACAAATTCATCAGCATGACTTACGATCAGTTGGGTGCATATACAAACATGACTTACGATCAGTTGGGTGCATATACAAACATGACTTACGATCAGTTAGGTGCATATACTAACAAATAAAAACAACTCTACCTAAAGACTTTCCTTTTTTACACTATATTTTGATCCCGATAAGTAAAGCAACGCAAAGTCCAATTCATCCATGACAAAGAAACCAACATTCAGTTACCTCCCTCCTCCTCCACCACCCCCATGTGACAAGACACACACAACTTTCCTCACAAGAGGATTAAATCCTAAAAGAAGATCATGCCAAAGGGTTGGAAAAAAAAAGGATCAGAAAGGCGGGTTCAGAAGCCCTGCGAATGCGCTTCGATACTCTGTGTGTCCCAGATTAAAACGTCTCGAGTTTCGTTCATGAGAATATTCTTGATCTATGACAAACAAATGAGTAAATAACCACTAAAAAATGAGAACAAGAGAACAATCATTCAAGGCGATTAACAATACCGAAACTTCATCGTTTAGGGATTGGGTAGCCTGGGTTAGAACCAAGTAGGCTTGGGTTACGGTTTATATAAGGATAATATAAGTAGTTTATAAGATACTTAAACTTGATACGATACTTAAACTAAGTTGAATTTAAGTGGGTCCTGGCCAGTACCGTATATATTAAGCTAAGTTGGGTTTACGTCACTTTGGGGTGATTAGATAAACATAACGTAATATTAATCTGCCATGAATAATAACCAACGCATTAAGAAATTCTCTACCGATACTCCACGTGTAAACCTCCATTGTATGTAGGATAGTCCTAAAAAAAAAAAAAAAAACAGAAGCTCCTTATACTATAAGGAAAAGGCTTGGGTTAGGGTCTGATCTTGTCAACATCTAGATCTTAAAGGACAATAGTATAAGACTTGTGTAAGGCGTTTCTTGTTGCCAAAGTGTGTGGTGTCTGGTGGCCTATTAATACTAAAAAGGAAAGATTACTGTAAACCATGTTCTCAAATAATGTATAACTTGTGTCGTACTATACTTTTTAGTAGGGGGCAACTGTACCGTAATATACTAAAGTGTATTTCAGTGTTAAATGATATTAAAGTACTATAATATATTGAGTGTTATATACGCTTTGAGTACGATACGCAATAAGAAGCGAAGCCTTTTGCGTTCACCAATACCTCATCACGACCTTAATAATACATTCATCAATGGTAACGAAATGATTATGGCTTCCCATATCATCAAAAAACATCATTCACAACAATTCATTACAATGAATTATGAAATAGTGAAGGTCCATACCAATGATTGCGTTGAGCAACCTCAGTAGGAAAATAATATTGACATCAATGAGCGCACATAAATATATATACAAGCATATAAAAGTTATCATTTCGTAAGGGTAGCCTAGAGAAAATTATTATATCTACATACTAAAGAGATGTGAAGGACACTAGCATGCATTTCTCCGCATCCCACGCCAGCGCAAGATGTGGGAACTTTAAACATTCAGCGAAAAGTAAACATCAAACAATTAAAAACTCCCCCTGGGGAGACTTGTCACTATATACTTATCAAAAACTTACTAATGTGTATTATGATGTGTTTCGTAAATTACTCTATATCATATGAGAATGGTGACAATATATTCCTTACTCTACGACCAATCTCCCAAAGTCAAATGTATATAATACTGTGACCCTCTATTTCCTAACCCAAAATAGATCAATTTATCTATCACAGTGACAATCATATATTGCCTAACATACAATAAGACTAGGAATTTATCACCAGCATCTTCGATAAGAGTAGGACTTTATCAACATCCAAGCCCTAACGAAAGCCAATGTTCACTGTATAATGTTATTCACTATTTGAATAGCTAATAGAAATATACAACTGAAATACAACCACCCCTACAACTACTACTGTTGTAGAGGAATCCCAAATATAAATGGGCAGACAGTCTGGTCAAACAAGTATGATATCATCTCTAAGAACAAAGGTAAAGTTATCTCTAATTCAGTAGGTTACACATTTAACATAATACCGGAGTCTATCGTCAGCTAAACTTTACTTTTGCTAGCTTGAGTGAACGCGACCTGTAAAGGACCGAATAGTACTTTAAACGTGTTTGTACACGACACACGTGATCAACAATGTTACTTATCTACAAATGAAACATAAGCCTTACCTTTTTTTTTTAATAGTATTAACCGTAAGAATCAGTAGATGAGATCTTACTTCTAATAATAGATCGTTGTGGCCGTCTCTATCAATTGAACCATTTCTTTATTACCACCTGTTGATACAAAAATGTAACTACTTAATCGTTTCCTATTTCCACGAAAATACACGCACATTACCATAAGCCACAATTAAAAAATCACAATTCCATATAATTTCTATACAAGAAAAAAATGTAGTTCAACACAAACCTCTTAATAATCTAATTCTATAATTTCCTGAAGAATAGTCTCACGTTTCTATCGTGTCCACCTTAAAGGCAATAGAATACCACACACTTTAACAGTTAACACACACTGTGAGTCTAGATAGCGGGAGGATAACGTGGCGCAGCAGCAGCAGCAGAGGTACGTACTCACGCCAGCGGGTCTAACACCTGACTGACCCACCTCAATCTCTCCATCCCCTCCTCCCGCAGTTGACTGACCTCCCCACTATTTCTCACGGACTTGGGAGGAACCGACCCTGTAAGACACACACACACCTGTGTCTTTCCGGCCTCTTAGTTATGGGTGTCGTGGACCACAGACGATAAGACAGATGTAAGAAATGATCGAGAAGTTAAAAAGAGTGATTTGGATCAATTTTCCCTGCTCTGCTTCATAGCCTTCTTCATCCCATCACGAAGTTCGTGCCACTTCGTGAGTGGTGGTGAAATGCACCAGAGCAATTCAAGAAGTCCTTGTTATCGCAATGTTTGGCATTTCATGATTGCTGCTTCAACACTAGTTTGTTCAAGCTCAAAAGTAAAATATATATCTACATTTTCAATCTCCTAGTAAATCTATGAAGTCTGTAATCTAAATGTTTTGCTCTGATTTTTCCCTTACACCGAATGAGACGTAAGGAATATTTTTTTTTTTTACTACGACTAATAGGAAAGGTATTCCCCATTGCAGTTAATTTTTGTATTCACTATGATACCCTGATTTTGTTTACTGTTCAAGAAGGAATGATATTTTGGTTAATACAAATCATACTAGTCACATATCTCATTGAAATGTGACCTACATATCTACCTACCTATCTATCTATCTATCTATCTATCTATCTATCTATATATATATATATATATATATATATATATATATAGACGTGCTGTCAGTGGATTGAATCAGGGCATGTGAAGCGTCTGGGGTAAACCATGGAAAGCTGTGTAGGTAAGTATATTTGCGTGTGTGGACGTGTATGTAATATACATGTGTATGGGGGTGGGTTGGGCCATTTCTTTCGTCTGTTTCCTTGCGCTACCTCGCAAACGCGGAAGACAGCGACAAAGCAAAAAAAAAGAAAAAAATATATATATATATATCATCCCTGGGGATAGGGTAGAAGAATACTTCCCTCGTATTCCCTGCGTGTCGTAGATGGCGACTAAAAGGAGAGGGAGCGGGTGGCTGGAAATCCTCCTCTCTTTTTTTTTTTTTTTTTTTTTCCAAAAGAGGGAACAGAGGAGGGGGCCTGGTGAGGATATTCCCTCAAAGGCCCAGTCCTCTGTTCTTAACGCTACCTCGCTAATGCGGGAAATGGCGAATAGTAAACCATGGAAAGTTCTGTGGGGCCTAGATGTGGAAAGGTAGCTGTGGTTTCGGGCATTATTGCATGATAGCTAGAGACTGAGTGTGAACGAATGGAGCCTTTGTTGTCTTTTCCTAGCGCTACCTCGCACACATTAGGGGGGAGGGGGATGTTATTCCATGTGTGGCAAGGTGGCGATGGGAATGAATAAGGGCAGACAGTGCGAATTGTGTGCATGTGTATCTATGTATATGTCTGTGTATGTATATATATGTATACGTTGAAATGTATAGGTATGTATATGTGCGTGTGTGGACGTGTATGTATAAACATGTGTATGTGGGTGGGTTGGGCCATTCTCTCGTCTGTTTCCTTGTGCCACCTTGCTAAAGTGGGAGACAGCGACAAAGTATAATAAATAAATAAATGATAAATATTGTCAATCTATCCTATGGATGGTAAAACAAACTATGTAATTCAAAGAATATACTTCTGTACAAGAGATTAATCTTAGTTCTAACAAACTTGTATCCTACACTAAACAAACTAAACTCTTACAAAACTGCTATCCCTCATTCTCCTTTTGCAGTGTAGTTTTCGTTTCTGCTTCTGAAGTATAATCATCTTTATCAGTCATAAGTCCTAACTGTCTGCATGTCCACACAAAATGACTAGGTGGAGGTGCAGATATGATCAAATCCGACTTGTCTTTTTGGAACCCAGTAAGGCGTACTTTGGCAAGATGCAAATGGCAGGGAATCATTTCTACTGCTGTTGGCTGTAATTCCAGTTTTGAGAATAGGGGCTCCGGTATAACCTGTAAGACAATAGAAATTCATCATCTTATACATCATTCTACCCACCTATCTATCTATTTATATAATCTATTTATAATCACCCTGTCTTAATCCCATGCTCCACCTTATTACCTTGCTTTTGTTCACATTTACTCAAACATGGTTGAAAGAGCTGAAGAGGGTGTGCTGAAATGGTCTGCACATATGGAGATGATGATTAACTGGCAAAGAGGGTTTACCTGTCAGAAGTGGAAGGGACAAGAAGGAAGAGGCCACTTAAAGAGAGAACAGTGAAGTGAAAAAGGTTTTGAGTGCTTGGGCCTGAAAATGCAGGGGGGTGTACGGGGCTCATGGGATAGTGAATGAGAGCAATGTGGCATGCTGAAGTCCTACGAAGAGACTGAATTGGGGCATACAAAGTAGTGAGGAGAAATGATGGGAAGATCTGTGCTGCCTGGATATGGGAAGGGAGCTGTGGTTTTGGTGCAATATACAAGACAGGTAGAGATAGAATGCATGTGAATGAGGTCCTGGGGTTCCATTACTAGCTAACTGATTAAACACATTTGCAAGCAGTTAACTTCTACCCATCTGACAAAGAAGATGCAATGCAACTGCAAGAAGAATTTGGTTCCAAAACATGCGAGTCATTCCAAGGGTGTAAGGGAAAAACGGAAAAATATATGGTAATCATAAGAGTATGTGTACAGAGCTACAAATTATATATTCTATATATGATAGTGACTAACCTGTGGCTCATAATAAGTGAGATTATGAGGACTGATTTTCAATCTTCTCCCTGCAACAGTTTTTACTCTTGCGGAATATAAAGCATCCCCAAGGATTGGGCTGTAGCTGTAAGAAAGCCATACCCGCAAGAAATGCCAGTGGACACCCTGAACGTTCACCTGTCATCAAAAGTAAATAAAGGAGTGCTCTTTTTTTTGGTTATAGAGATTTGGCACAAAAAAAAATGTATGTGAAAAATTGTATATACCTTTTAACTTAGTTTGCATATTAGTGTCCATGGCATGGTCAGAGAGCATCAACCCTGTAACCACTGGTACACATAGTTTCTCTTTCCATAAAGCTTTGCCTGTATGAGTCAGAAGGTACGATCTTATACCCTGAGCTTTTGAATGAATCTTCTACAATCCTTGCATGAATTGTGCAATCTTATCAAATATAAATATCATGGCTACCTAAACCTACATACAAAATAACAACCTTACAGTCTATTGCTGTTATCTCCAAATCCTATTTCCAGTGGGTGGATCATGAACATAAAGGCATGTACCTTTTATGGGATTAATTATTGTGGAACTAGGGTATCTAACCCAACCCTGTAGGTTGACAAAAGGCAGGGATGCCCAACCTTTAGGTAAAATGCAGATGTTTATGAAGTGAAAAAAGGTTTCTGTCTCTTTTTGTCATGCGATCCTTTTCTCCTCCCCAGTGGAAAAGACGAACACCATTTTACATCCCTTTATTTGTTTCAAGACGATGCAAAACAACTTCTCATATGAAAGATGCATTTAACTCTTCCTACAAAGCTGTTCTTAATTTAGTAGAGGGAAACCATGTAAAAATCCAATAATGGCATAAGGTAACAAAGCATTTGTCAACTTCATATATATTCCTAAACTAATTCTGTACACTCTCTTCAGTTTATATACATAATATATTTTTGCATGAGAGCCAATGCTTTCTAAGTGATCTTTTGGCAAAAAGAAAGACATAAAACACAACCAGAATGTGAAGAACACTTACCTCAACGAGTGATGCCCCTGTCTCCTTGTTGAAAATGAGGGCATTATGTTCGACTAAAGATAATCTAACCACCCCTTTCTTCACGCTGGCATTGCTATAATTCTTCAAAATCACAGGCTGAAATAAAAGAGCAAAAGGTGAGAAAAAAAAATGAAAACTATTACTGCTATACCTACTGTCATCAGACAGTGTTATGGTATAATATCCACTCAGGCTTATGCAGCAAGTAATAAAATGATAACACATATGGTTTGTCGTGAAAGAGAAGGGTACATAGTGGAGTGAGTGATTGGGAGGTAAGCATGAGGAAGTGGTAGAAAGGTACAGGAACTGAAAAAAGAGAGCATAAGAGAGATGGGATGACAGTATTAGTGAAATTCAGGGAGAATAGGAAAATGATAAGGAAAGAAGTGAATGGTGTGAAGAGAACAAGAGATCAAATGGGAGCAACTGTGAGGAAAGCCGATGAGGAATTAGTAATGGGCAATGAAAAGGTTAAAAAAGAGATGAAAGCGAGTATTTTGATGGATCACTGAATGACAAAGGGAACAGAGTGATGGATGTGATGTGTTTAGGACAAAGTGGTAGGGGCAGTGAGAGAATCACAATGAATGGTTTAGTGAAAAGACTTGTGGCAAAAACACTGCAATAGGTAAAATATAGCAGAACAACAGGAGCACATTTGACTGTAGTTGAGGTTCTCAAGATATGGGGTGCCAGTGTTGTTGATGGTTAGTCAGGTTTTCAATGCCCAGATAAGGATAAAAACAGACTCCATGTCAAGAGACACAGGCTATGGGCTCCATTTTCTGATATGAAGGTTGATGGACTCCATTTTCAGACAAGACGTTTGTAAGGTCTAAAGTGAGGTGCCACAGGGCTGAGAGAATGCCTGTATAATGAAGTTCCATAAAAGCAAGGGTATTAAAAGTGAATGCTCAAATTGCAGAGGTATAAGTCTGTTCAGTATACCTGATAACTTGTAAAGGAGAGTGGCGAATGAAAAGGTGGTGGCAGGCATAAACTATCAGGCTGAGAAGGAACAATGTGGCTTCAGGAGTGGTAGAGGCTGTGCAGACCAAGAGTTTCTTCTCAAAACTTTTTTTTGATGAAAAGTATAATTCTTCTCAGTTGCCACCTGATTTCCATAATTATCTATTCTTGGTTCAACTGGGACTGATTTCAACCATATGTCAAGTATTATTCATTCTGGTACATTATATAAGCAGCTAAAGTGCATGGGAGCAAACAAGGGTGCTGTTTATTCATGGTGCTACCTTGTGAAGGCATGAAACGGCAAACAAGTAGAGTTGGGGTAAGGGGCTTCCTATACAATATTCTCAAGGCATATTACTATTATCTATTGTCTTGCCCGACTGCACTGGGCTGAAGCAGTGCAACATTCACCCCCCATAGCAATGTACAACATTATGTCCAATCCATAAAATCAGAAATCCTGTTTTTTCTAAAAGAAACTTATCATAAGAGCCCAAACTTCAACACAATCACCTTTGAAATATCCTATGATTACTAATGGAGGTAATTAAGTGTATTCCTGTTACAAACCATAAACAATGAAATTTTAGGTTCTGTGCCATTTTCAACAATTGGTGAAAGAGCCATGTCCCTCAAAACATCCTTCTAATTTCATTTTCCTAACTATATAACCTACATAAGTATATAGTAAAAGCTTACCACTTTGCCTGCATTGCTGACATATTCCAAGGTGGAACCCACTTTTGTAGCAATGGTTGTAGGCTTGGGAAGGCCCACAGTTACAGCCCAATAAGTTAGGGCTGGCTGCTCAAAGGACGCTGATCTCCTAAAGCACTTTTGAACTTTTTCAGTAAGTTCTTTATTGGTGCACAGAAGAATAAGACCACTGCTCCATCTGTAATACAAGATTTTGTATTTTTCACATGCAAAAACTCAGTTTGATGTAGTAATCTGCCTTCCTATATCCTAGAGGATTAAACTTGCCATATACTTTGGAAGCCCATGCAAAACTTCCAACACATTACAATCTTAGCACTATTCCATAATGGTACTGTGGAGTGGACTCTGTGACTTACTTCAGCCTCCATGGTTCCATCTGGTGCATGTCCACTCCCATTCTCAATTCTTATTACATGTAAGGCAACAAAAGTCAAAGAAGAGCACGACCCAAACCATGGCAAGTATAGATATATCTTATCATTTACATGATACACATTCTGCATCACTGCTGTTTTAACGTTTCTACCACAAATATACAAAGGAAGATTTAATCAAAATGATTGAATTACTGAAAGCTAATATATCATTCATTAGAAACATTATCTGTTACTTTACATCCAGGAAATAAACTTTAGAGAGGGCACAGGTATGGATACACAAAGAAATATGCAGTACATAAATAAAAAAGGCTAAAAAATTTTGACATCATTATGTACGAAACCAAAATCTCCAAGTGAGTTAAGGTTGAATATCTGGGTGTGTGGATACGCTGATTTTCCCTTTTAATAAAAATACAAACAAATGGCTTCCAACCTTCTTTCATTGTCACATCTTCACCACCAAACACTAAAAAACTATCTTTTATGCCCACAAAGTTATTCCAAGCATCCTGTAAGTCACTCATGATTTCACGGATTAAAATATTGCAAAGAGGATCAAGGTAGTTTGGTCAACAGCTATAAATGGTAGTCTATGTGTAAGCTTGCATCATTAAAATAGCCTAGTTTTATGGCAAGGCTTCACAATACTATATATACCCTTATATGTTAACATCCCTGATTTTTCATCCTTTATCAAAATTCCCTAATCATTCCCTGCAGGAAATCTTTTTGTCATTTTCCACATCTTATGGCGTCCCTGATATAGAGAAGAGTCCGTATAAAAAATATTAAGAAAATGTAGCATTTAATACCTCTCAGTAGATTTGATCACTTCTAGATGAGGTACCCCATACAGTTCCTTTAGCAATGGTAATGTATCACGTATTGTTGGGACATTATCGGGAATGCCTCCTGAATTTAGGGTCTGTATGACAGAGCGTGAGCTTCCATCTCCTTCAGGATTCACGAGGACTTGAGCAATGCCGTACGGTTTACAGAGTGCAATGAGTCCATCTGAGAAGAGTAAACACAAATTTTGATAGGTGAAGATGAAGTCAGTGTATCAAATAGAAAAAAAAGTATCACAAGTAAATCCTGCATCTAAGGGCATTCTCTAATCTGCATCTCTAACAATGAAAGGTTTCATGTTATTTCTGGTATTCTGTATGTATCTACAGCTGGTGCAGCCATCAATTCAAAGAATGTATACTATGCTCTTTTATGAAGCTTATTTCTTACATTACAAAATCAAAATGGCAGAAGTGATATATGCAAAAACGGTGAAAAATAATTACACAGCGGTATCACTTTCAGAACCATTAAAAAATGTTAACTGCCCAATGCATAAAAACACTCACCATTGTTATAAACTTCAGTATTTCTCAAATGCTGTGCTAATTCCAATTTAGTCTTCCACGGGTACAATTCCTTGAACGCATGGTCATTAGTAGTTTCTTTTTCATTCTGAAAAAATATGGAAGTCTATGTAATACTGGGATATGAAGACGAATTAAACAAGAGACTTCAACAAGACAAAGAAGCATTAAACTAATTAGGAAAACAAAACGAAATTCTATAACATATTCAAAAGCTAATAAATCTAATGTGGCATAAATACACACTAGAGTAAAAATTAGCAAAAGGATACCAGCAGGTGTGTCAAATCAAATAAGATTGAAAAATATAGGTTATAAAAGTAAAGATAGACTTAAATGGGCAAATGAAAAGTGGTAATACAACATGAAAAATGAGAACGTATAGTGCGGGATTCAACAGTAGTACAGAAAAAAGAAAAAGCTGCGGTGTAAAGTGAAAAGCTTCTACCTTATGATACATTCTTTACTTCCATGGCAATCCAAGGCTAAGCTAGCTCCTGCAACATAACTCACCAGTAATAATTTTTTCTTTAATGCTTTCTTTTCTTTACTACTCAATCCAAAATTGCTTGGATGCTGATGCTTGGGTCGTCTTCTCTTTCTAATGTTTGGTGATTCTCTCTTATTACTTTGTTTGGTAGCCGAAGCAATAAAACGAATGGGTACGAGACCATATTCCCAAACAACACAAGGTTTAATGACTTTTACGCAAAGAAAAGGCATGTCACTCCTGTAAAGAAAATAAACAGCAATTAATGGTCATACAAGACTCATTTCTGATTTACAGAGAATATAGACACGTACCTTGTGAAATACTGTCTTGTTGTTTACGCTAAAGATGTAATGCAAGTTAATCCTTTGTCATAAACAGAACGTTTTCTCATGTTGGTAACAGTAATATGTTAACCATGTTTCCCATGGATAAAATATGGACGACATGTACCTCACCAAACCCCAGGCCTTATAATACCACCTCTTCTGGGGAATTCTCTGTCATTCCCACAAAACTAAGATTTAACTCTTCAATTCTTTTCAGAGGAGGCATTTACAACTAAATATTCACCAGGGTCTGACATGGTATTGGATTATGTACAAGGAAAAGTCACATTGATACGAACTATAAAATGGGATTAATAGCCTCAATGGCTACACGTAGTAAGGTAATAACTGGGCCTTCGGGAAATGAGGACTAGGGGGGGGGGTAAACTTTTTAAAGAGACATTCTTTAAGGTCTATAGTGTACATCACTTCATGAATGAGAAATACGTACGTCATACTTGAAGAAACATGTTTAAGTTCCTATTCATGGTTTGAAATGTTGACTCATGAACACCAAAATGTCTCAAAACAGGTGCACTTTCATCATTACCTTATTTCGACAATGTATAAATTCCTATCACTATAATAACATTCCAGGTATCAACACTTACCCACTAGTTATCAACGAAATAATTCACAAGTACCAATTAACGTCTTTTTCATATCTAATTAACCTGAACGACCTTCTCCTTCCGTGACCGTCCACCTCCTCCTCTCCTCCTGGACTGGACACCAGACTGGCAGACCGAGAACTTCATGTTTACAAAATCCGACTTCAATCCAGAGCTCATCCGGTTCGTTCGTGACGAGCCAAACTGCACAATCCACAATAATCCCGCTCGTTCGTGACACAAACAAGCAGAATTGACTAAAAATTAAAAAAAAAAACAATAAAAAAGACAAACTCACCACTATAGCTTATTCCATGACTTCATTTTTCTTTAAGAGAATATGGCCTCTTTTTATGAGTAATAGTGGAACCATCGATGGTTTTATTGCCAATTAGGACATTAGCGAATTATAGTCTAGGTTAGGCTTGTTTGAAATTGGTTTTGACCTTCATGTCTATCGCAAATCACTACTTTTTGTCATTTTCATATGCAGAGGACTGATATAAATGTAATTCAAGTTTATTTTAAAACTAAACAACTTTTGACTAATCAGACAACCCAACAAACTTAAAAATCAGCGATCCAACAAGCAATTGGAGAAACAATCATTTGAGATTTGGCAACCATTTAGTCTTTTTCTTTCAATCAATTATATGCGTAGTACAGAAGCTCTCTAAATGTGGTCCAATATAGCAAACCTGTATCATTAAGCTTTCATTCACCGAACAGACCAGCATACGTGGTATAGGGCCATTAGAAATGGCGAGGCAGTTCATTGTACAATACTGCCATAAGAAATTATCGTAACCAATAGGCCGTATGGCTGGTGTGTGTGTGTGTGTGTGTGTGTGGGGGAACGGTTGGGCTGTTCTCGCACTCACATTCATATAATAATACAATAATCATATACGAGAGAAAATATAAACCACATTACGTTTTTCCTTCTTTATTCATTCAGTCTACATTCTTATGTGTAAGTCTTTTAATCAATGCACATTTAGTGTCAAATCTCATTATCACCACCACTAAAATTCCCGGATCTTTCTCAGTTCTTTCTATTTCATCCTTCCTCTGAGGTATATATCCGGTGGAGACCATGGCTTCTCGACACACAAGCACATTTGTGAGTTCTTCCAGACCCATATAAGTCAAAATGTCCCACGTACCTGGAAATTTCAGTAAGAAAGACTTAATCAGGATTCAAACCATTGTTTTAAAGTACGATTGTTATACATATTATTGTTATTGACTAAGTATATTATCTACCTATCTATCTATCTATTTATCTATCTATATATGCCGTATTCCTGTTAGTTCAATTTTCCATTAAGGTGATGTGTGAGCCAGATACAAAATCATACTGGATCCTGTTCCAGTAATAATGATAATAATAATGATAATGATAATAATACTACTAATAATAATGATGATAATACACGAAAACGACAAATCAAGCATCCAAGCAATGCATTAGGCAAAAGCAAGCAGGGATCTACACCATATGGTCTTTCATCTTGGAATGCCTCCCTTGATACGACTTGGCGATTGTATATCAAACAATTTGTGAACGAACCTGGTTAAGAATATCGCTTGTTAAATCACTGGCAATAAAGATATTATCACAACAGTGAATTATATGAATAAACTCGTAATGCACATTGTAAAAAAAAACATTAATAAAAACTAAAAACTAAAATTATCAAAACTAAAATTTCCACTGTACCGCAAGCCTTCAATATAAATATCATCTATAAAAATATCCTATTTATCTGTTGGACGTCTCCTAACAAACAGGAGCTAACCTACACTTAATCACTTGACCTAACTAACCATCCTGCCAGTTAGGTAGTTAGCTACTGGTACGGACAGAGGTTGGGAGGTCAACACGTGTTAACATTAATTTAAATCATCTAAAGGTTATATAGAGTTAGAACCCTAACCATAAGTGCATCGTGTTGTATGGTATAGAACTATATTTTGTTAATTGGTTATCATCGTTTCTAAATTCTTCTATACCACATTCTAAAGATAGAGAAAGGTTAACCACCTATTTCACAGTGAAATTACCTTCACAATTTGTAACTACTAAAATATCATTAGATTTCATTTTGTAGAACACTTCGTGAGTGTCTTGGAAATACGTCCTACTAGATATTTAGCCTATAACTCATTAGAAATAGATAGGCCACCAATAAATGAAAATAAATGATTAAATAAAAGTATTCTAAGGAAGAACAAGGAGAAAATATCAAATCCTCACCATCAAAATTTCCTTAATGTCATTGTTTCCTTATTTCTACTTAAACCAAACTTTTCGTCACTATTTGTAAAGTTATATAGTTGAAGACCTATTATATAACATTTCTTATAAAAATGCGAAATTATCCTATTATCGAAAGTGCTCTACGTAAGTGTCACTTCATAGAAACAATTATCTTAAATATTCTCAAGTGACGTATACTTTTAAACACAATACTTATGATAAGAAGTAATTACTGAGATAGAGGCACAAGAAACTTACAATAAAAAGTACTTAAAGAGATAATGACAATATACTTACATCTACAGCGGCAGCCTGTGGTGCACTGATAACCATGTTCAGCGAACAAGTTGGCAACACCGCCTACAACAATTGTAGTTGCCAGATGGTTAATAATTTACGAAATCAAACTTGTTAGATATATTACCTAATTCCAAAGGATTATCCTTTTGGATCTATATATTGTATTTCAATTTCCCAGGATCAGCATCAGACAATCTATAACGAGTAGTTTTTCAGAAGATCATTATGTTGGCAATGTCTGTATAGTTTTATGGACCTTCAATACTCGTCATCAGTTACATTTTGTATCGTATATTTATTATTTCTAGCATATTATTGATTAATGATAATTTGATAAGAAAAAAAATGTGGCGAAAAATCACGAACAGTGCAAAACTTGCAAATGAATATTAGCAATTTCAGAATACATGTATTAGGAATGTATGAACAGTGGAGACTAACGGGTATGCTAATTAATCTCTGTAGGCGTAAACCATGTATCTTTTAACTCTAGCCACTCACGCAGGATGGCCTTTCCCATTCTTACTAGGTATATCTATGGAATGTTAGAGAGAGATCCAAGTTTATATGGGAAGAACAGCTTAGCCTTCAACCTAAGTGACTGATGAGGATTCACTAATAAACTGTTCTCTTTTATGTTCTTAATGAAATTACAGAGAAATTAAAAAAAATAATTGGAAATTGACTAATGTTTTCCATTCCACAAGAAAAGCTTATATACAACCTCAGCATGATTCAATCTTTGAATATTAACTTCCACTTTAGACTACATGATTTATTACTTCTTTCCTTTTATTATTGCACCTCTGCATTATCCTATTTGCATACTTTTCTATATCAACCCCACACATCCATCCCATTTGCATTTACCTTCCCTACTATATAAATTCTGTACATACGCGGAGGGTATTAAAACTGACACACAAGAAAATCAAGCTACTGAAACACCCAGACCCATACACTGTAGGTGCATGGTCCTGATGAAGTCCCTCTATACATGCTGAGGGAATATGCAGAGATACTTGCTGGACTACTCAATATATTGTTCAATTACATCACTCATCCTTCATTCAGTTACCTGCCCAACTCCAAACCTCTGTGGCAGTATACAGGTCTTCATACATTATCTCAAGACTGAGGTAACTGCAAGATCAATGATACAACAATTTGTTTGAAACAAGTCTTTTCTGCTTGAAAAAATCTTTTATATGTCACCTTTAGCACTCCAACATCCTTTATTTTCCTCTCGATTATAGCAAGTCCAGGTAACCTCAAAAGTGGCCAAAAAAAAAAAAAAAATTAATGGGACCATCAAAGAATATTCCAGCCCATCTGGCTATAAAAACACACATGGCACTTAAAGTTTCAAACACAAAATTTTCACAAACATGAAAGATATTATGGAGGTATAACAAACAAACATATTTCCTAAAAAAGATATTTATTTAAAGTGTAAGATAATCAAAGAGAACACGAAACAATATTATCAGTGGCACCAAATGGCAGCGGTGTGACAAAACACGAATTACATCACCGCATGGATGGAGTGAGGACAACACAGTGGAGGAGGACATGCATGGGGTTTCTCCAGGGTGGCGAGTAAAATGGACTGTAAGAGTTCAGTTAGCCAGCAAAGTATTCAGCTATCTCAGAAACTGGCTGCAAAACATTTGGATGGGGAAAAGTGTGGTCAATAAACTAAAACTTAATTTGAATATTTGCTGCAATCAGAGTAAACCAGAAGGCACAATTTTCGCAAAAAAATAATTTTCAATATCTTGGGGAGGGACTGAATTCTCAAAAATGCTGTAGGATTTGTTTCTTTGCTGAATTCCCTAAAAATAGCTTTTTTTGTTTTTACAACTATGGCATACTCATTTGGTTTAGCTTGCATTCACTTGTTCAGTTCTTATGACTGTGCAGCAGAATTATAACCAAAAAACTGGCTAAATTGTATGTTATCTATTATCCAACCTTCTTTACAATACCAGTGCATCCAATTCCATCATGAAACATTTATCAAAGATCTTTGTCCAGTGTTTTTTACCACAATTCATAGGTAGCAAATTTGCAAACTTAGCATTTGATAATAATATTTCCATTCTGCTTAAACCTGATAAAGGTGCCACTGGACATAAAATATACATAAGAATGGCAATTCAGTCTCATAAATAAATTGGGAAATCAATGGCAGACATATTCTATTTTAGATTACAGCTTGATATAATCATAAGAATTATAACATATATTTAAAGATTACAAATGTTTTCAAGTGAGTGTTATCCAAACCTTATCAGTTTTCATTTAAACCACTTGTGCTTATCCCAAATGATTTCAGAAGATACTGTGATTGAAGCCCTTTTTCTAATGATGTACTTTTCCCCAAGTCACATTATATGTTTAAGGAAAATCACAAAATTCTACCACCAAATTCATTATTGTCATAGCACCAGTGAGTCATAAATAATGTATACATAAAGATTCAATTTTTTTATCTTTAGCTTTCACACCTTATAAAAAGTTTACAAAGAAAAAAACAAATTTACTAACACATGAACTAAATTTCACCAAGAAGGATCATAATGAGCATTGTTTGATGATTTTCCACAGATGTTCCTTTAATTTCAGGTAATCAAGATTATTTCAGAGATAAGTGTACCTTAAATTGAAAGTGATCTCATTGAAAGACAAGGTTTGGAAATGATAACTAATAATATGAAATAGTGCAGACGGGATGAGAGGAATTCAACATCATATTAATTCATAAGTACATTTGGTGAGAAGTGTTCAATCTGTTCAAATCTTTCCAGCCAGAAATCTTTTTATGTGCCTGAAACAGACTAGATAAAACTTTTAAAGCTGTGATAACACAGAAATCATGTTGGGGTCATAACTGTAGCTGGTTTAATGTACTAGCTTCAAATTCACTCAAAGATCTGTGAAAGTTTGCTTCAAACCTGACTATGGTCTGGTAATAATCAAATACTGTGAAACAGTCAATGAAAAGTCAAGGGTATTGGTACTTAAGAAAAACCATTATCAAGGAAGAAACCTGGATCATTATAACTGAATCTCTATACTTCCTAATGCTATCAAGTAAACAAAGCCCCAACACTGGATAACCTATTCAAAATCACATAGGAGATATATATCATTCCGTGTTTAAACTATAAGCATCTTGTGATGCTCTATGCATAAGAGTATCCTTTCAGCAATATCATTTTTCCTGATCCACAAACTGAAATAAGTATGAGATTAGATAAACAATACCCATATGAAATTCACATAATTTTCATTATACAATCCTTTACCAACCCTTGGATACTTCCTAAAAATATATTAAGTATGAGGTAATGCCCACTGTGAAAAACTGAAGACCCGGATACCCAGATGAAGAATGAGTAACTACAGCCACAACTGATGAATTATCAAAATACTGAGAAAGGTAAAGAACATCAGAATCCCAGTGTTTTGGAAAAATTTTTCCTTTCCAACCAAAAGAATTTGTGTTGTAAAATCATTACATCAACCCTTTCCACAGAAGTACATTTGAAATAGTTGTCAACAAACTGGAATGAACTAATTTATCTTTCCTGATGACAAAATCTGTTTTCAAATTATCACATCACCCCTTTTCACATAAAATGTATTTGAAATATATCTTAGTAAAATACCAGAGTAGGGGCACCACAAAAACTAACTTTCGAATATCATCGGTTTTGTTCTGCAATGGTGATGAAAATCTGGAAAATACAGCAAGGCTGGCAGAGTATGATTTGTACATTTTCTTTATTTTTTCATACATATTCGCCATTTCCTACATTAGCAAGGTAGTGTCAAGAACAGATGACTGTGCCTTCAAGGAAAAATCCTTCTTTGGCCCCCTTCTCTGTTCCTTCCTTTGGAAAGTAAAACAGGAGCAAAAGATTTCCATCCCCTCTCCCATCCCTTTTAGTTACCTTCTATAACATGCAGGGATTATGTAGGATGTACTCTTTCTCCCATATTTTTACAGTGAAGAAGGCTATGATGATCAGGAAGAATGTGACATTAACATAAAAATATATGATAAACTTTTGTAGATCATGAAAATCTATGAGAACCTTGTTTAAGTTTGTTGAGGAGCTGAGATTTACATAATTTTTCATGTTTCTCTTCATATGATGGAATAAGTCCAATGGAATGCATTCATGTGCTGGAATGCATGCAAGTGTTTTATAAAACACAACTGTTCAGAACATCCAGCCAAAAGATGTAAACCTAAGACTATTTAAGTTATATAAGTTATATAAACATTTTCAACAACTCTTACATAACTCATGTTCAAAACCCTCTCCAATATCAGTTTATATTTCATTGTACAATATAAAAATCTAAAGCATGCTCAACCAATTGTACTGTATTCTCCATTCATTACACTATAATTGCAAAACAAAGTCCATGATATTCCAAGTTACTTTCTTAGTGCCCTAACCAAGAATTTTACCTACATTAGGTTTTGCAAAATTTGGCTCTAAGGTAACATTTTATGGCAATGTAATTATTTTCATGACCAGACTTACAGTAAGGTTCTGGAAATTTTGCATAGTTTTCCTCTAGGCTTGCATTCACTGTCATTAAAGGTAACATAACAATTCATATAATTTTAGGTTTTCCTTAAGTAAATAATCTTATGGCAGAGAAAATACTTCAGACTTATTTTCAAAGGTGCCTCTTATTCTGTGGACTTAAAGAATATTTCAGATTTATATTAAATCTGCTGGGTTTACGTTTTATCATATATACATATAATTTTTCAACTTTCCTACTTTACTGGGGTACATCAAATACCCCACATGATGGCAAGAGGGTAGGGGTACTCATTTCTTTGGGGACAGTCTTATTTACTTTAAATATTTAAAAACTACACTTTACTCTTCTACTTTTGTTGGGTGGCATCTATGGATGAGGAGAACCAGCCTACCTCCAGGTCATGATGTGGCAATAACTTAATTTGAACATGACCCAACATATATTACCTTGCTATCTCTGCCTGGCCCTAGGCCTCTTCTTGACTATGAATGCAAAGCATTAATTGCAAAAAAAGAAATTTCATTAACTTTATATAAATATATTATTATCTAAAGAAATACTCCATTTCTTCAATTTCCCTATCAAGAATTTTGGTCAACCTCACTAAATGTTCCATTTATGAGTATAATGAACAATCTATTTTAAAAAGTCCTTCCAAAAGAATTCATTAAAACTTTCAGTCTATTTCTTCTAGAACAGAGTTTAAGCAATTCAGAAAAGAGGAATAAAAAAAGAGAAGTACATGATGCCCTAACAACCTTGTGTATCACAGGTAAATATTTAAACATACAAATTTGATATAAAAATGCTACAACACACTAATAATTCCCTTCACCAGAATAAAAAAGAAAACAAGGTTTCTTACCTAT
Source organism: Panulirus ornatus (assembly GCF_036320965.1). Taxonomy (NCBI): domain Eukaryota; kingdom Metazoa; phylum Arthropoda; class Malacostraca; order Decapoda; family Palinuridae; genus Panulirus; species Panulirus ornatus. The sequence continues at coordinate 4,651,639 of NC_092270.1, forward strand.
GTAACTTGTATATATAACTTTGTTGCCTAAACAACTATCTTTATAGAGCGCAAGTTTAAATATAAAAATTTGTCAAAAATGGTACATACAGTGTCATTTCAGTAATATCCTTAATCTACCTGATGACGATCCAATGTTTCTGTGGCTTTACAGACATAATACTAAACCGACTAGATACAACTTTTAAAATTGTGATAAAATACAAAATATGCTGGGTCATTAGCAGTTACCATTCAGATCTATCACTTGTGCTTATGTAAAGCGGGTTAAAATATATATATGTATATATATATTTATAAATATATACAATATCTGATGATACCTGTATTGCCCAAGATAGCTTAAGTCAACTTGTGCATCATCCTAACTGGCCACAGGAAAGAGGTGAAAATCATGCAATGATAGCCGTCCACTGCCAGTGACACTCATTTCTTTCAGAGTATAATAGCTGACCAACTTCCATATAGCTAACTTGACATAACCTAAGGTTCCCTTCAGAAAGAAAGGAATATTATGTAAAATGATTAATCTTATACCTGATCTGATTAACAAAAACTATCATTATGATTAGATAATCCTTACAAAAACAACCTCAAAAAAGAATTATGCTACAATGCCCATCTACTAATAACATCAAAAAAAAAAAAATAAAGCACATGTGTCATAAGTCAGTATAATCAAAAGAAAGATATTATGCTTCAAGGAATGTAAGAGAAAACCACCTGAGAGCCACAAGAATTTTGAACTTTAACCAAATGCTGCATATGTTTAAAATGATCTCATTACATCTTGCACGGTCTGTCTTTGCAGAATTATGTATCTTTTGCAGGCCCTTTTTGTGCATATACGCTTCAACAGTAGTTTTCCAATTTAGATTTTGGCACTTATAGCTGCCATACCCCAGAGAAGGGATTTACAACCACCTATAAACTACTTCCATTACTTTCGTGGTAAGCAGTTTTCATTTTATCATTTAACAAGTAAATTGTGGATGATTCTAAAATACTAGTTTAAACTGGCACCATCTAGTACTTAGTTGATGCTATCTAACACATCTTATTTTGATACTGAATCATCATCAACATAAATTCATTGTTAATTCACATATAGGATAACACAAGATATGAAAACCATCTAAATAATACCGGTATCAAAATTTGATGTTACGGAGCTTGAATAATTTAGTTGACAGTTCATTTGAGGCATTGTTATGATTCCTTAGTTATGGATGAAGCTTCAAACACCTAACATACCTCACGATGCATTTGTCGTTGAAGCTTATCATTCAAGTAATCAAGTGATGGTGATTACCGACAACTGACTGTACATATTATGCAGACACTGCAAATACCAAAGTTGAGACAAAATCAGTGATATTTGATATCTTATCCTCTAACACTCATTTGCATCATCATAAAATCAACTATAAATCTCTGCAAAAACCTTTATGAAGATGGCAATACAAAGACATATGAAAGACTTTCAATAACAACAACAACAACAATTAAATAGTCATACAAATGCATATAATGGGATTCTTATCATGCTGCTGAAAACCACAATCCATCAGAATGTCTGGATTCAGTTTTTAAAAATTCTTGTACATTATAGTTTAAATGCACATTATGACTAAACTTCAAAGATTCCAGCAGATATGGCAGTAAATCATGGAATATTCTGGCCTCTGGAATATTTACTTTTTTATACATAGGCTAACTAGTCTCTCAAGAACTTCTCCCTATTTTCAAAATTTTCATATACTGTAAGACTTGAAAAGACTTATTACAAGAACTTCAGAATTCTATCTAGCCATAATATAATATTTGATCATACAGTAAATGTACTGGTACATACATTTTACATATGTATACAATAGGTACATACTTCTAACTCTCACACATCCTCAAGTATGCATATGCACACAGAAATATTTGACATCTAGCACTGCTTTTCAGAAAGTCTACATCCCATTACTCTGGTCCTTTCAAATTTTTTCCAGATCATTAATGTTTGCATTTCAAGTAGGCAGGAAGTTTTCCAGTACAATTACAACAGTGCTACATACCATTATCAAAATATAACCATCCCTCTCAACCTTGATACATTTTGGTTAGATCCTGCTTTCCTTTGGTTTGACTAATTGTTTGTTCTGCACTAACAACAGACCTTAAAACTATGTGATAAATCCCCACTGGCTGCATATACTTTTATCTAGTTTATCATCCTGGGGATTTCTGTAGGTAGGGAATAATTCTGAACCCGGGTATTTATGTCCCTGATGCAGGGGCATTAGTTAATCTTTTTCTTCCGATGGTCTCTTCTTTTTTCATCATGGGACTGAGGCATCGGACGCAATTCGCGGCAGTCACGCTGGAAATTTATATGAAAAATCTAGAATTCTGCATGCTAAGCAAGGTGCTTGAAAACTGGTTATTAAAGTTTAAATCAATAGAACATTCCATTTACACACATCCCTTCATATATCATCATAATTACTGTATTATCATCATTATTACCATTACTATCATTACTTCTTTCCAAAAGTAGAAGAGAAAGGACTACCTGAGAGAATTTTTTTTTCAAAGGCTCACTTGTCTATTCCTTAAGCTACCTTGCTACTGTGGAAAACAGTGAAAAGGTATAAAACCGATACATATCCAGTGCATATAATCTAAAGCTAATCTAACTTTGAATTTACAGCAAACGGAAAAAATAGTGGAATCTCAAACCAGGATATCTTACCAAAGTTTCATCATCTGGGACTCTGGACAAGAAGTCTAATATTTCGTTGTTAATCACAGAATGTGGGCGGATCAACTTGCGTGAGAATTTGTTCACTCCCCAGAGCATAACCAAGTAACGGATGGGAATGTAGTAAAGAATCACCGTCCCAACCATCAGCACCATGATCAACAACCAAGACAGGAATGGCACAGAAAAGTTGAACGTACTGTAAAGACAGTTTACATTAATGTTATAATCTTTATGTACAATTAAGTTTCTCAAACTATAGCAAATAATGTCTTCTTTTACTACCATATCTTAGAAAGAAAAAATTGCATTCATGAAGGGCATTTGTTTAACTAAAATATTACACACATAAATTTCATCACTTTGTCATGTTAGGATTTATAACTGTTACTGTAAAACAGAAAAATATCAATTTAGTGTTTCATAGACATAAAAATGATATAAAGGAATGTAAGAGAAGAAAGATCATGAGAGGCAAGTGTTTTGGGAGCAGCTAAATGAGTGTGTTAGCGGTTTTGATGCACGAGACCGGGTTATAGTGATGGGTGATTTGAATGCAAAGGTGAGTAATGTGGCAGTTGAGGGAATAATTGGTATGCATGGGGTGTTCAGTGTTGTAAATGGAAATGGTGAAGAGCTTGTAGATTTATGTGCTGAAAAAGGACTGATGATTGGGAATACCTGGTTTAAAAAGCGAGATATACATAAGTATACTTATGTAAGTAGGAGAGATGGCCAGAGAGCGTTATTGGATTACGTGTTAATTGACAGGCGTGCGAAAGAGAGACTTTTGGGTGTTAATGTGCTGAGAGGTGCAACTGGAGGGATGTCTGATCATTATCTTGTGGAGGCTAAGGTGAAGATTAGTATGGGTTTTCAGAAAAGAGGAGTGAATGTTGGGGTGAAGAAGGTGGTGAGAGTAAGTGAGCTTGGGAAGGAGACCTGTGTGGGGAAGTACCAGGAGAGACTGTGTACAGAATGGAAAAAGGTGAGAACAATGGAAGTAAGGGGAGTGGGGGAGGAATGGGATGTATTTAGGGAATCAGTGATGGATTGCGCAAAAGATGCTTGTGGCATGAGAAGAGTGGGAGGTGGGCTGTTTAGAAAGGGTAGTGAGTGGTGGGATGAAGAAGTAAGAGTATTAGTGAAAGAGAAGAGAGAGGCATTTGGACGATTTTTGCAGGGAAAAAATGCAATTGAGTGGGAGAAGTATAAAAGAAAGAGACAGGAGGTCAAGAGAAAGGTGCAAGAGGTGAAAAAAAGGGCAAATGAGAGTTGGGGTGAGAGACTATCAGTAAATTTTAGGGAGAATAAAAAGATGTTCTGGAAGGAGGTAAATAGGGTGCGTAAGACAAGGGAGCAAATGGGAACTTCAGTGAAGGGCGTAAATGGGGAGGTGATAACAAGTAGCGGTGATGTGAGAAGGAGATGGAATGAGTATTTTGAAGGTTTGTTGAATGTGTCTGATGACAGAGTGGCAGATATAGGGTGTTTTGGTCGAGGTGGTGTGCAAAGTGAGAGGGTTAGGGAAAATGATTTGGTAAACAGAGAAGAGGTAGTAAAAACTTTGCGGAAGATGAAAGCCGGCAAGGCAGCAGGTTTGGATGGTATTGCAGTGGAATTTATTAAAAAAGGGGGTGACTGTATTGTTGACTGGTTGGTAAGGTTATTTAATGTATGTATGACTCATGGTGAGGTGCCTGAGGATTGGCGGAATGCGTGCATAGTGCCATTGTACAAAGGCAAAGGGGATAAGAGTGAGTGCTCAAATTACAGAGGTATAAGTTTGTTGAGTATTCCTGGTAAATTATATGGGAGGGTATTGATTGAGAGGGTGAAGGCATGTACAGAGCATCAGATTGGGGAAGAGCAGCGCGGTTTCAGAAGTGGTAGAGGATGTGTGGATCAGGTGTTTGCTTTGAAGAATGTATGTGAGAAATACTTAGAAAAGCAAATGGATTTGTATGTAGCATTTATGGATCTGGAGAAGGCATATGATAGAGTTGATAGAGATGCTCTGTGGAAGGTATTAAGAATATATGGTGTGGGAGGCAAGTTGTTAGAAGCAGTGAAAAGTTTTTATCGAGGATGTAAGGCATGTGTACGTGTAGGAAGAGAGGAAAGTGATTGGTTCTCAGTGAATGTAGGTTTGCGGCAGGGGTGTGTGATGTCTCCATGGTTGTTTAATTTGTTTATGGATGGGGTTGTAAGGGAGGTAAATGCAAGAGTCCTGGAAAGAGGGGCAAGTATGAAGTCTGTTGGGGATGAGAGAGCTTGGGAAGTGAGTCAGTTGTTGTTTGCTGATGATACAGCGCTGGTGGCTGATTCATGTGAGAAACTGCAGAAGCTGGTGACTGAGTTTGGTAAAGTGTGTGGAAGAAGAAAGTTGAGAGTAAATGTGAATAAGAGCATGGTTATTAGGTACAGTAGGGGTGAGGGTCAAGTCAATTGGGAGGTGAGTTTGAATGGAGAAAAACTGGAGGAAGTGAAGTGTTTTAGATATCTGGGAGTGGATCTGTCAGCGGATGGAACCATGGAAGCGGAAGTGGATCATAGGGTGGGGGAGGGGGCGAAAATTTTGGGAGCCTTGAAAAATGTGTGGAAGTCGAGAACATTATCTCGGAAAGCAAAAATGGGTATGTTTGAGGGAATAGTGGTTCCAACAATGTTGTATGGTTGCGAGGCGTGGGCTATGGATAGAGATGTGCGCAGGAGGATGGATGTGCTGGAAATGAGATGTTTGAGGACAATGTGTGGTGTGAGGTGGTTTGATCGAGTAAGTAACGTAAGGGTAAGAGAGATGTGTGGAAATAAAAAGAGCGTGGTTGAGAGAGCAGAAGAGGGTGTTTTGAAATGGTTTGGGCACATGGAGAGAATGAGTGAGGAGAGATTGACCAAGAGGATATATGTGTCGGAGGTGGAGGGAACGAGGAGAAGAGGGAGACCAAATTGGAGGTGGAAAGATGGAGTGAAAAAGATTTTGTGTGATCGGGGCCTGAACATGCAGGAGGGTGAAAGGAGGGCAAGAAATAGAGTGAATTGGAGTCATGTGGTATACAGGGGTTGACGTGCTGTCAGTGGATTGAAGCAGGGCATGTGAGGCGTCTGGGGTAAACCATGGAAAGCTGTGTAGGTATGTATATTTGCGTGTGTGGACGTGTGTATGTACATGTGTATGGGGGGGGGGGGCCATTTCTTTCGTCTGTTTCCTTGCGCTACCTCGCAAACGCGGGAGACAGCGACAAAGTATAAAAAAAAAAAAAAAAAAAAATATTTAAAATATGCTGCAAAATATCATTTCATATTATTCCAGTTCATACTGCCCTGAAATTGTACACGTTTATGTGTACAGACACATGGATACCCTATCTCAAAGAAGAAATATATATTCATTAAAACTGCAAAGGGATCAATGTGTGGAGTTCCTATAAGGAGTTCTCATTACAATACTGACTTATTTACACATAAGATAGGCTTACTTTTTACAGCTTTCACAGATGGATGCTATAAAACCTATTGCATTCTGAACAGTCGCTGTAACTTCTTGTATAACTTGCAACCTCTCCTTTAAGGTCTTTTTTTCTTCCTGAAAATACAAATTATATCCTATAATAATAACTTCGTTCAAGGGTTGTAACTCTAGATAACCTCTGCAAGAAATGCTTATATCATATATCAATCTATCTTATGAACAATGTGAGTCTTTAATCCATCAAAAGCCTCAAAAGAGGAGTATTAACAGATTATAAAGTATATAACTTGAGTGATTTCAAATCATTAGGTGCTCTTTCAATGAAAATGAACATCACTTAAGATTATCTAAAGCTCATTATTTTCTAAAGATGTGATATCAAACTCGTGCAACTAAAAAGTTCTACTCAGGACAATAAATGCCCTAAAACAGTACAGACTGTCAGTAACTGAAATCAACAGAGAAAATGTTTAGTAGACTCTTTTTCATTCACTACGAAAAGATATTCAGTCTAACTCTTTTATATTTACAATTTGTTAAGTGATCAAAAAATGCATTTAAGTAAAATCCAGCAAAAAACAGATACCAGTATATACTGTCATGGTGCATAATGTTTCTGAGCCTGCTTTAAATTTCAAAGTTTCAAAACAAAATAATCTTACTGCCATTCTATCTATAATGGTGACACATTGATATATAAGCTCTTCATACCTCCCATTCATGAATCAGATTTCATCTATACTTTACTGCTACCCTAAGTGTTAAACCGTCTGCACTTGCCTTGTTTTCATTTATAGTAATGTATCCCATTCATTCTCTATCTGCATATATCTGGATGGTTTTGCCTACACAATGCTGTTATTTTTCAGAAGAAACTGTGGTTGAATATGTTCATGTATCTGAGATGTGTCAATCATATCTCCACACGTACGAAGGGAAAACTGCAACACTCGAGTTGTCTGCTAATGGAGATCCTATTTCATCTTAACATTGTGTAATAATCTTGACTTTCAGGTGATACAGGTGATTTGTTTGAATCCTTGGCCTATCTCATCTGATTGCATCAAATTTCACAAAGTTCTAAATAATCATTTCTAGCCTATGAAGGATTTTCTTGTGAATGGTTACTGATCCTAGTGATATACATCTTGAACACATCACCTTCCTCCACTCTTACCTCACTTTCACCTAAATGTTAATAGTACATTACTTCACAGGCTTTAAGGGTAAATTACCTCATATGTACCATACCAATGAATTAAGGGTATCAATAATATTCCAAAGAGTGTACTTCAATACAAATGTTACTTTATCTTAATAAACATCTAACTCAATTCATATAATGCTAAACATCTCGTATGCTTTTGTTAAATCATAACTTTAGCTTTAAAGGGAAAAATAAAATCTTTTGGCTTTGTGTCATAAATAAAAACTCTTTGTATCAACATCATGGGCACTAACTACATCTGACACACCCTAAATATCTTCTGGGAGTTAAGATTAATGATCTACCTGTTCATATAAGAGGAGAATCAAATGCTTACAGCCTCAGAATATTTACATGTGTCCTTAATATAAGCACAGAGCAACAAAAGGGAAAGGGCCAATGCTGTTATTGCCTAAACCCTCTCGCTTGGTGGCAGGGGAGTGAAACAAACTCTTTAAAATCTACAACACCAATCCACACTTGAAAAGATCCACCACAGACTCTAACTTATCTGCTAACTCTCTTTCCTATTCATCCTTTCTCTTTCCTTCTCATCTATTCCCTTGTTCTCTTGCTCAACCCGCCTTCTTTACCATTATTAAGTTTTCCTTCATGCAATCAGTATTTTGCTTTCTCACATGTTCCTCCTCACTTTTTCTTTTACATATTACACAAGAAAAAAAATCTGTCACAATACTTACAATTTAATTCATATGCTAATACTGATCCTTACTTTTCTTTCACTGAGAAGAAATGCTTATATAATGGAATGATACAGAATGATAATAAGATAACACAAAAATAAGTTGAAAGAGATTGTAAAGCACAATTTGGCAGAATGTGCAAGAATTTCAAATGAATAAAGAATGTTAATTGCTGTGGAATGATTAAAATTTAATCAAGGTTTGGTGTCTTTTCAACTCTTACATATAAAGAGGCAACCATAAATCATGTGATAGGAGAAGATTAAAAAGAAGTGTAAAGAAGCTACTGTAAATAACATAAGTACTGTACTTGCAATAATTACCAGTGTAAAGGAAGGCATGATCTACGTTAAAACTTGTGACTACGGTGTACCACACGCCAAAGAGTTGCATGCCAAAATGTCATTTTTGTGGTAAAATAGTCAACAGATGAGATATAAGGAAAGGTCGCTTTTGCATTTATGATTAAACAATAATGATTATTCACTGAGAGAAGTTACTGTTAATTCTATTATAAACAATAACTTGTGTGATGTTAGTGCTGGATGTACTTTTATGGTAATCTTAGTTCCTTAACTACAAAACTCACACAAGGCTCCTTATTCACAAGCAACAATCACCAAATAGCAAAGCAGAATCCGAAGCCCCGAGAGCATCTTTAAAAGGAGGCTTAAACACCTCACCTTTTCTTTGAGATTAGTAGGGGATGCACTAATTCCATCAGAAATTTCCATTTGATTCTGTTTTTTCCTTACCTCTGCGTTCCCAATCTGGAATTACAGTCCAGCATATATGAAAAAGGGAAAGTAGTCATCATGCAATGGAATGGATCAATACAGAGCCATAATTATGTGTGGCCTAGCTACACAGAATCTTTATCACCCAATTATAAAAAGCATAAACAAAAACATTTTTCCAATCTTTAATAAAGCCAGAGAAATATCTGTATATCAAATGCAGTAACATTGAGCAAACTGATTTTGTCTGAATTAGCTGATGATTAACAGTTATGATCCATACAGCCATTATCAAATGAAAATAGTATACTTTCATATCAAATCATAACTGGGCAAATGGTATTACCCCAGAAATCCTTAAAAACCTAAATTAAATTGCTGGTCTTATTACGTTGCTGACATTTCAATACTTTTAACTGACTGTTACAATCTCCAATAACTGGTGGTTACAATCATTCTGTGGTTAACCGCACACTTTCAAAATCTATGAATTTCAAATATTCATGTTCTGTACAGTTTTCTTTAGCTACACAAATATGTTGTTTATGCAGAAGCTTCTCCAAACACCATGATTGGTAAATTTCTGTTGATTTCTCCCTCGAGACCCCTCATACATACATTCACTCTGATTTAAACAACTTGTTTACTCCATTAATCCCACTGAAATAAATCAAAATCCCTTTAATAATTCTCTATTTCTAACCAAATGTACACATGAAAACATGAAATTTGGAATGAGATGCTTCTTGGAAAAATCGTCTAACCTGAACGGATAATGTACTGTGTGCAGTTAATTTTGCATGAGTAATCCTCATAGGAAACAAATGGCAGATCTGATTCTGCCCAATAAAATGGATTTTATATTTGTATTGATTCATCATATCTAAATGACTGCAATGTTATGAGAGGATACATAAACCCAAGGATCATATGTACTTTAGTCACAGTGATATTCTGGATAATCAAGATTCTGGGTAGCAAGGTTTCTGATAGCTATAACAGTATATTGGTATAATACACTTCTAAAAGAAAAAATAACTGAATGGTATACTACAGGATAATGGTGTAAAACAGGCACCACACTAAACCCGTCCACAATGAAAATAAAAATGTTCAAAGACTAATAATTACACAACATACTATATTTTACCATACCAACTCATATACATCCTTAAAATATACAGAACACCTAGGCACTATGTAAATGTTATAAACTACAAAGGAATCAGAGCTACATGAATAAATACCCAGCAACCATTGACAAAACATGATAATAACAAATAAAGCAGACAGTTGAGAAAAGAAGACAATAAAATGATGCTTAAATGTAGGCTTAAAAGTTGAAAAACCTTTCCTTTTTGAGGCTATGTCCTATGATCCATGAGATTTATTCTTTGGAATACTGTATATGGGTCAAGATCATTCTAGCCCCTCACAGTCTAGTGCAGAAGCCTCTGCTTCATTTACCCATTCTGAATGACCTGCAAGTCTTTGAAACTACTTTCTTAGCAACTGGCTCCACCCAGTGAGCAAGGGTAAGAGGACCTGAAAAACTGCTTGCAGGACACTGCCTTGGAGAGAAAATGTTTTACAACCCATAAAACCCAAAAGTATCTAGTTTGCAATTTGTCCTACAAGCTATGAGAGCATACCCTAAGGTTATATGATACAATACAGTATAAGACTGTCACAAGAAAGATACAAAGAAAAATGATAAGTCCATGACAACCAACATGACTGCAGCAGTAGACAAACTTCTGACACTAAAGCAATTGAAGGGAATTAATTGTGAGCTCCTAGAGGCCAGGAGCAGTGAGTTTGTGGCATCAGCCTCGTGGTAGTTGCTGACTGGCAGTTGGTGGATCTGATCACCAAGTAAGCAAGTTTAAAGACCAAGATGTCTTTCAAAAAAAGATGAGGGGAGCATAGGTTTCTACACTGAATTATGAAAGTTAGAATATGCCTGATCTGCAAATTCCAAGGAACATATGTCATGCCTTGTGGGACAAACCCTTAAAGACAGAAAAATATAACAAATAGGACATGTGCATAACAATTTCACATAGCTCTACAAGATGGTTTCTGAAAAATGTATAAAGCTGACAAAAACAGATGAACATCTACTGCAACAGCTCAGCCTAGCGAGGTTTAAGATTACTATCTTTTTATTTTCTTATGAAGAAGGTAAATAAAACTTTAATTTGAAATGAAAAATGATAACAGGAATCAATCCACCAATCTATCTGAATTACTATGTCTAAATTAAATGCATGAAGAACTTATACATAATTCATACCTTATCTTTATCATCATCATCAGCTTCATCTTCTTCAGCCGATAAATCATTTTCTTCTTCTCGGTGCATCATAGTTCCAACTATTGAAAGTACCTGAGGATGAAAAATCCCTCTAATCAAGGCAGTGATGTAATATCATCATTATATTATAACTTGCACAAGAAAGATATCAATGTTACATGGAGAGGACTTTATCCAGAGCTTATAGCCACTCATTCTGAATATGCCTGAAATTTATCAATGACAGGTTAGAGTTAAACAGTTTTTACAGTTCTGAAACTATTGCATAACAGGTGATGTAACATTCTTCTACACTCACAATATAATTTCTAAGAAACAAGATCAGCAGGATGATGGGAATCATGTAGGGTTCAAAGCAGTAAGTTCCCACCATGAAAACAATGAAGGCTATAGTGCTTCGGACAGGATGTTCCCACTCAAAGCAAGACCTGTAATAACATGATCAGTGAGAAAAATCACAGGAACTAATCAAATACAGGTGAAATACACAGTTTGACACTTTGCAAGTAAACCCTAATGTTTAATTATGGAAGTGACTAAAACTTCAGAAAAACCTCTATACAACACTTGCAGAATGAAAAGAAGCACTGCCTGTAAGGTAATGGTCTTCTGAGCCATATGTCTCTCCCGAAGTTACATAGGTATGAATGTTCTCAGGTGAAATTGGAGAGATATCCTCGCAGTTTAACTTTAATATTTTCATAGAACTCTATTAAAATGATTGATAAATATTAACCTAATGTCTAAGGACTGGAAAAGTATTTAGAACTTTGTAGATCTGCAGAAAAATGACATTCTTGAGATGTGGAGAGATTCTGACTTATCGTTCTCATTACAAAAAAACACGCATAAGATGTTTCACCATATAAATGACATTAATAGCTGTTCATCCTAAAATTACCAAAATATAGTTATAAAGTACAGGGCAACTCAAAAAATGGATCTGACGTAGAAATATATTTTTTCAGGTGAGCAGGGGGGAAGGTCAACTTATAATGGGTTATCAGATCCTTGTACAAACCTAACTAGATCATATAATATAGTAAATTTATTTATATACAATAATATATAAGTGAGATCTACACAGTACAACTCTACTTCTACTCTTCATCCTGCTCTAATAATCACTCAGAAGTCATCAAAGAAGCATCATTGTTAACAATGTTAAGTTATTGCCCTGTCACTAGCCAGCGTTACTCCTACTTAACATACTGCAGCAGTACTAGGCCTTTGTTATATGATGTCCAAGAACCAACTGAGGCATATGATTAGCTCTATGATGTTAGCTTGCCCTGCTCTTCAGAAAAGTGGCTGCCCAAATGAAAACCATTTTTTACTGTATTTGGATAATGAGCAGAGTTAGTTTAGGCCAAATATACAGATACAAATAAAAAAGATTAGTTAGTGGGGGAGGACTAACCTGCTTAAATACTTCTTCCTTAAAAAACTTCCCTATATTATATCAAGGATATAAAATATGGTAAATTACCCATTTCTTTACCTTAAACTCAACCAAGGGAATAGGGAACTTCTTGTTATTTCGACATGGCACTCTCAGTTCAGGAAAAAAAAAATAACTACACCAAAATATTTGGGGATTAGACCCCATTTTCACACAACAAACAGCTTATGAAGCTGCCAGTTATGTTTCTCAGTGGATCTGAAAATACTGATACGAGACAGCTCCCTGAAACTGGGAGGATATGATTTAATAGATAGCATAACAGGAATCTGAGGAGGAAAAACTCAGAAAAGATATAGGACAATACATTCATGGTGATAGAGTTATGTATGACTGGCACAAGCTAAGTAATGTGATGGTTAATGTAGAGAACATTGAAAATTGAAGCAAATGTATGAAAAAAATGAGAAGTCACAACATAGGGCCCTACACAAGTAAAACTCCCTCCCTGTATTGGGAAGGTGATGACATCTACATTTACACAGTATAATGTACTCACTTAACAAACATTCCCATTTCATAAACATCCATGATACAAGCCTTAAGGCGATTCACATTCGTGATGAACACTTGACGTTTAAACTTCTGCTCCATTTGCATGTATTTTTCCTCCTTTGGTGTGAATGTTCTTACAGCTGCACGCATCTGTGTATGAAGACAATGCAGTTACAAAGTGACAATCAAACTACTGCTCATTACATAAAGGAAAAGAATACAGGGTTTCCTATGGCATAATTATTCACTTGTCTCATATGCTTCAAGAAATAACATACGGTGAATACAATATATTCTCACTGGATTCCACTCCACTGAACATTCTAGGAGAATCTCTGGATTATTTCCTTTGGCTCTTGCCCTCAGTTTCTTGTCCTTTAGAGCATACCTGAGAAAAGACACAGGGGAAATTAAAAACCTGTATGAAATTGAATCTCCAATTCTTGTTCTTATATTTTGTGATAAACCTTAAATGAGCTGTGATCAGTTACCTATGATGGCAGATTATATACAAATCACAAACATAATTACAACTCACTTTTAACAATCTAGCTAAAGTAAAATCACATCACAAATTTCTCTGATACAGTACACTACCATAATGATGAATGAAATGCGTCTATACCCATCAACATTTTCTTTTTTCAACTGCTACCTGTTTTTCACATTACAGTACTGGTAATTTTAATTTTGCTCGCCTCTTTTAGGTATTCAAAACAACTTATGCACTTTCAGAAATTATACAAATATTGCACTGCATTTCATTAACTTTACTTTTTCTTACCCAATATTCCCTATTTACTGAAAACAGCTATATTCAGTTTTAAACATCAACAACTAGCTTCAACTCTTAAACATTCAGCTACCCCAATGCAATGTAACAATTTATGAAAAAGAAAATATCAGAATTTTATAGTGATTATAAAAAAATGCAAATAATTGTTTCTATACATACCATTTTTTCTCACCATTCTTTATCTTCAGTAAGGGAATAGCAACCTTCCCTAGAAACTCCACCTTGTGGTCTCTATCTTCATCATACACAGTTACCTCAAGTATGCTGTGTATATCTTTGACATTACTGAAAACATCAACAGGTAATCAAGATTTAAAGTAAATACAGTTTGGATTTTTACAAATACACAATGTTTAATAAAAGAAATGTATGGTCCACTCTTACAATAAAGCCAACTTTCCTGAATAAGAAAACATCTTACAAGCTAAATATCTTGTTCCAGTTGGGTGACAATGTCTTGTATTCTGTCTGTGTCTGAAGTCTAGCATTGATAAGCTCCAGGACACAAAAGGGATCACTCTTGCCACCTATGTCAGCAGCAACCAAACCTTGTGCCTTAAATACCTTCACTCTCAGATGGCCTATGTCTCGAAGATTATGGAGAGTTCTTGATACTTTCTGGAAGGAAAATATTTTCATACCAAATTATCATATTTACATTACTGCTGTGAAGTTATTTGGGATAATGTAGCAATGGAATAACATTAAAAATGTTTCAAGAATATTGTGATGCTACAACAAGCTTCCTATTGTCTAACAGGGTGACCCATGCAGCCTGTCTTCCATGATACACTATCCATGCAGAATTCTATATATTCCTCCATGACTATTTCTTCTCTCTGTTCTGCTACATGAATCTTATTTTTTCTTTTACCTAATGCATATTCACTTTTGCTTACTAAATTTTATCAATTTCTTCACTCTATAATGCAACTTCTTTTTCAATGCTTTAAAAACACCAGTTTATTTGAGATATACTACAAGGATATAATGATGCTTTAACGGCCATGTCATAGAACCAAATGTCATGTTTAGAATCAAAACAAAGAGAAAGGACATGCAAAAATGTTATCTACTACATTAGCTGCACTATGCCTTGCACTTACATATCTATTTGATATACTTTGCAGCTCCTTAGGGTTCTCTTGGTAGTTGTGAAGATCAGATATGGTTTCTGATGAGGTAGTGCCTGATATGGTGAGAAGGATGAATATAGACCCAGCTCCCTTTTCCAAATCTGCCCATATGTAATGTGTTTTTTCACGTTCATACTGCGATATGTCTATACTACACCTGCATATAAAAAGAGGGATCACTAGTTAATTTTACTGAAAACCTAAAACCATGGATTGGTATCAAATTTACTGAAATGCTATACACCAAGCCAATACTACAGAGGAAATATAAACAAGTTATCCTTTTTCCTGAATATATGATTCATATTTCTAAAGTCTGGTGAAGGAAATAGTTTTAAGGTATAGGCAAGGTCAAAATAAACTAAACACTGAGTTAACTATTACGTACCATTGCAAATAACTTTAATATCAACTGCATGCTTTACATTGCATATAAAGGAGAGTGAATAATCCATTAATTTGTGGTTTGCTAATCATCTCCCTGAATATGAAACAGAATAAGACCGTAGCAAGGATAACATTAAAAGTTCATATGCGTACAGAATATAAAACAAATGAAATAGTTGATAAGTAAAAGACAAACTTTTACTTGCCTGCCCATGAAATCATCTTTACTGCGAACATCCTTGTCCCATACGGTCATTTCCAATATCTGACTCTGATCTTCAAAAAGATGAAAATCAAACTGCTCAAGCCACTTGGGAGTCAGTGTGTGCAGTTCAACCTTACTCTTGTACTTTTCATTACCTAGTCTGGTAAGATTAAAAGAATGGTGAAAAAAATTGTTAAATGGATTTTACAGTGGTTTTAAACGAGCGAAGAAAAAATATTTAAGGAGAAATCTTGAAGAAATGTATCAGAAATTGAGGTGCCAACTACAGCAGAAACATAAAAAGACATAGATATCTATGTTGATAAACAGTAAGAGCTGTTGATGAGCTGAGAAGGATTTATGTGCTTGAGAGTTAGAAAATGCATGCAAACGTAGAACTGAAAAATTGATAATGAGGCAAAATTGGGTTTTGAGGAACAACTTAGGAAAGAATAAAGTTTGACTAAATGAGAATAGGGGTATGGTTATAAGCAATATATAGGAGAGCTGATTGTTAACAAAATACCAAGGGGCTGGTTACTGCAGAGAGAGAGAGAGAGAGAGAGAGAGAGAGAGAGAGAGAGAGAGAGAGAGAGAGGAGAGAGAGGAGAGAGAGAGAGAGAGAGAGAGAGAGAGAGAGAGAGAGAGAGAGAGAGAGAGAGAGAGAGAGATGGGATTATGACATGAAGACAAAGACGGGAGGACTGGTGTTTGAGAATGAAGTGGAGTCTTGTAGAAATTTGATAAAAAGGGAAGCAAAAATATAAGAAAATGCATGGAAGGGAAGGGTAGTTTTGGAGTATATATACATACATATATATGGATATACAGAGAGAGAGGGGTGACTGGGTAAAGATAAAAGGAAGGCTTACAACTGGACACAAAGAGTGACAGAAAATAGATTAAGAAGAGAGACAGAAACTGGGAAAACGATGGTAAATGCATGAAAAGAGAGAAATTAAAGATATAAAACTAAAAGATCAAGTGACTGGAAAAAGGGTGGCAGACAAGAAATGCAAATATGAGGGAGGTGGCTGGTGACTTCAGGAGACTGTGAGCAGACAAGTGCTGTTTGGGATTCTAAGAACACTCCTGATGAAAGGAAGAAGGAGAGGTAAGGCAGAGCCAGATGCTGGTGACAAGGAAGTTAGTAGTCCTTAGAAAGAAGAATCAAAAGCACAAACTGTTGGAATTTTTAATACCTACCAACAGCTATTCAAATTATGCATAATGAACAACGAAGACAATTGAAATGTAATGAAAAATGGCTTTAAATGGCAAATTATTCTATGATTTCATAGAAAACAACTGTTAGTAATATCATCAGTATATCATCCAAACAATAAACATTATCAATACTATGGCTACACCGTCACTCTCATATCATGAAACAATGGCTGCAAGCTTGACTAACCTAAACTTCACATATGGGTCTGAAGTACCATCAGGATCCATTGGAAGGAGGTTTTTGCCCTCCACCAGGACAATGGTCACAACAGAACTCCAGATTTGACTCTTGAGACGTCTCTGCTGCTCTGCTAATCGTGACCCACCACGTTGGAGGTACTGGGGGAGGAAGATGAATACTTTTAAAAAGGCTGAACAAAATAATCAGTGAGTTTATCTTATTACTTTTATGCTCCTGGTGATGAATAAATGGCTATGCTACTTCTTTGGATATTGTATAGTACCTTCATTACTGTAATGTTTGAAAGAAAATCTCATTTTCATTTAGAACATTTTTGATCCATATGATACAATGATATGATTTGTTATCATATTACAGTGATTCCAGAGAAACTTCTGTGCTCGTCATCTTTGAAAAAGAGATGCATAAAAACAGTTTTGGGCTTTAAGTAATATCAATCATCTTTTACAGTAGTACCAGTAGTTTTACAACCAGACTTAAAATCAGTAAGCTGTTTTTAGCTGAGAGTATATAGTCTTTGTTGAAAGCTATGCTGTTCTGAATGACCAAGAACGGCATAAAACAGGCTGGCTGAAATGAAAATGCACTCAAGTTAGAGATCAGAAATACTGTTGTGGCTGTTCTAAAATTATGCACTAATTATATGCTTCCTTTGGGGATTTGTGATCGTTTCTTTTACTAAACTATAGCTAGATTACCTTGGAAAGCAAGAAAATATATTTCTGGCTAATGAATACCCCCTGCTGTAATACAGTTCGATGACACATGAAGAAAATATTGATCTGCATATTACTTACAGCCAAAGAAAAGTTCGCATCTCACAAGATAGGGGCTTGATCAACTCACTATTCTTTGTATACAAAACTGCATTCTATTGACAATATCATTCTCTAAAACAATAACGTTTACAAGAAGGTTAACATTACAGTACGGCTTTTCAGGCAATCGTTAGAACAAGAAAATGATAAAACTAATTAGATTTGTAAATTATCATTACAAATGACTCACTCAGACCACAATGTTTAAAGGTGAATATTCTTTTTCTCAGCACATGATGGAATATCTATCTTTAGTGGAGATATTTGCAAGAGCTACATTTGCTGGTCATGGAGGTAAAGCAATTAGGAAAAAAATCTGCCAGTGGTTTATTCAAACTATTAAAGAAATAATGTACAACAGTCACTGCCAGGAAAATGACAGGATTCCCCCATGGAAATGAGCCTCCTTACCCTTTGCTAGTACTGGAGAAACATTTGTAAACATGTGCTAACTAAAGAACCTACTGCTTTAAAGAGGCTGAAGGGAATTAGTGCAAAACACTCCTCTCTTGACTTCAACCTAAATTCGATAAACTGCCTCAAAAAAAAGGTATTCTCTGTTAAGAATCCTTTATTGAATATGTAAGATGAAGTTTAAATTACTAATTGTAATATCTCCACGAGAGAGAAATATATTCCCAACAGGATCTAGGAGAATCAAAGAGGTGTTAAAAAACATATTACCTAAGGGAAATATCAAACAGACATATATCTTACCTGCACCTCTGCAATGCTAATTTTAGCTGAGCACTAAGTATAAATAACACATGCTTACCTCTGCAACTTTGCTCAGCCTGTCTCCTAGCTTTTTATGGCCTTTGCCCTGTTCGGTATGGCTGGGTGTTAATGACCCTTCTTTAGGCTTGAGCTTGGGGCTAGACTGCAGTGTTGAAATCTCTGATTTCGAATCATCCGTAGGGGGAACCAGGGAGGCCCGACGGGAACTGAAGAAATTCCCAAAAACACTTTTGTGTTCAATTTCCTGCAGTGAATGACACTCCTGCTTTTCTTCTTGACTGTGATGAGAGCTGCTGTCATCGTCAGTGCCTATGTCAGAAGGCTCGGAGTAAGCCTTAGGAGTGCTGGGCAGTGTTGGTACGAGCAGAGAGTGGTGGTACAGGGGCCCTTCCAAGTTTTTTCTTATGCTGTCCCTCACTTCTGACAACATACAGTTGCTGCTTTTACTATCGACGGAATACTCTAAAGATCTACTTGTACCCGTCTCACTGTCACTCTTGCTTCCCTGACTATGTAGATCTTCGCAGGAGAGCAGACTAATGTCCTCAGCTCCACTACACACCATGCCTTCCAAAAAGGCATGATGCAAGGCCTCTGACAGAGCTGAGTATGTATGTGATTTCCCTAAACCCGAACTATGGACTGGCAGGAAGTCCTTGCTCGAGTGGCACTTGTCGTCCTCACTTGAGATCGTTATGATGCTATTATTGTTGAGCCTCGACAAGGTAGTCAGCTCCGGCCCCTCAACACCGTCCTCGAGGTTAGACGGGGATGTAGACATGGGCAACCCATCCTGAAGTTCGCAATCACTCGACACTTCAAACTTAACTTCCTCTGATTCAGAGGTGGCATCTTCCTCCCGCTCATCTGTACTAGGTGAGGGCGTGCGACTTCTAAAGACTTTTCTGAAAGCCCTGGCGAGGGAGCCTCCAACGGTGCCTTTCTTGTTGCGAGTCAGTGGACTGCTGCCTCGACAGTCGGAGGTGGGCAGGTCCCTCTTCCTCAATATGTTCAGCGGCTCGTTCACCGTCAGGTGGAGGGCATCGAGGCGAGGCTCGCTCACACTCACGTGCAGTGTGTCATGCTTGTGGTTACCGAGGGTCTGCTCCGTCGCCACACCTTCACTCATCTTGTTGCATTTTCCTATCCCAACACCACATCATGAGGTTGAATGTCCTGCTCTCTCTCAAAATGCTGGTTGTATTGGAGTAGAAAATGATTAATTATACAAGCTTACACAAATTTTCAGATGTTTATCAATCTTAATGTGATGTTCCATAAAAATATTGTTAATCGTTAACTCCTTTATCTTGACAGTGTAAACCTTGAGCATATGTCTGGATGTGATGGTATAGTCTATATGACCTGACCTCTAAGGGTGAGGTCAAAGGCCAATACATCATATCCATAGGTTATAACATCACGTTCAAGGTGTTAAAAGACGAAAAATCTTTATTTTCTCAAAAACTTTTTTAGCGCAATATTTTGGATGTTCATAAGAGCGCTTATACTCGTGAGGAAAGGACACAGTAGTTTGAAAATTCAACAGGAACTAACAACTTCCGCATTCAACAGGACCTCGGTAACTTACACGTTTAACAGAGCTTCAGAACCCTCCATTTCAGCAGCAACTTTTGCATGAAACATAACCTTAATAACTTGCACAGTCAACATAGTTTCGGTAATTTGCACATTTAACAAGGCTGTTTCTTACTACCGCATTATATTCAGTCTTCCTTGCCAGACCTTAATGCTCGTCACACAGCTCTAAGATGATCATCCACCTTTTAATCACTCAAGGGGTACGATCCACTTTCCCCAACCATCATCAACACTCCCTACCCACTCTAAATCCATCTCTAACCATCCACCAGCAGTATGACCACCTCATCCACAAACACAGCCTCTATTTATTCCACTCACATGCCTATTGTCTTTAAGGAACACCTGTCTCCCTCGCCACTGTCCCCCACCTGCTACACTAGTATCTAGAACCCATGGATATAGCGAAGATACACAAATGGCAGCTATTGCTGGCCAGGACCCATGGTCGGAGTAATATACGACATCTTCTCAGCAACAAATATTTCTGGACTGATATCACTAAGGAAAATTGATTATAGCCTTGCCGTGCATAACTCCAAAGCCAGAAACGACCATCAGTATGTAACACATGAACACACTTGACTACTCCACAGAGTACATTTATGATTACGTAATGACTAATATAAATCTCCAGAATACAGGTATTACATGTCTTGGCATTAACTCCGATACAATCTTTAAAAATCCGGATACTATGCGTTATAACGAATGAGTCTTGCGTACAACTCAACTTGTGCGTTATCATGAACACGAGTATGTCTTACACCCAGCTCATATGTTTATTATCAACGGGAGTTCTTTTTATGCTTCGTACCGAGTACCCCCAGATACCTGTCCTTGGCTGCAGTAGGTGAGGCCCTTTTTGCAGGCCGTGGGATGACCTAATAATCAAGTAAACTAGGACATCAGGGTGTTGGGTACTGGCCACGTCCCTACTGTGTCACACTCGCCGGAGGTGCGAAGCGACAGTCTATTTTTACCCGTCACTTTGACGTTCAACATGCCAAAGCTTAGTACACGAAAGGACTCGAAGGAAATACCACGAATTAAATGTAAAATGAACAGTTACACAACAACAACAACAACAACAACAACAAATGGCATGAAGATATACTGGATGTCTCTGATCTGTAGAGCGAAAGTATCGTACGCTGCTGGTGATACCGAATACCATCGTACCGTTCCCGTAGATTACCGTACCTCAGACAAACTTGAATCCACCTTCTCTTGAATTCCCTGTGGGACTTACACACCTGCGCTCACGCGCGTTTACTACAAACGTCAAGGAAAAAGAAAAGCTCTAACAAAACGACCCATTTATATATATTTTTTCCCCCCACGCCGTTAGAGCTGAGGAAACAAGCAAGTGAGTGCACGATTACTGCGGGGCCGCTGTACAAGCTTTTGCCGACAGACATAAAGAACACCAGTATGTCGGTCTGCATTACCCTTGCCAGACTCAGTTTATGATACGCTTTGGCACTGGCTCAAGGCACAGGATGCTTTCATCATGTGATGATGATGCCACATAACACTATGCTTACACACATATACACGTACACATGCTCACATATTACTGGTCCCAATTTGGTACGAAAAACATACACACACATATCAGTGGGAGGACTGGGTAATATTATACCAACACTATAAACCATTTTATAAATGAGAAAACTCCATTGATGTCTTTTCTCTAATTTGTAATGATGAGTGTCAATAATTCTTTGCACTTAGCATTACGAGAACATAGACCATTTCGTAGAATCTGGTTGGTTTGTTTACCATCAGGGTTCGATGCCCATCTTCGGAGAAGACAGCGACTGTGTTGTCCACATACCATGACCACCATTACATCCGGGTCTGAAATTAGCCAGTTTACCCCAAGGAGTAAAAATATCTTTGTAGAAATCTTCATGGCCAAAAAAAAAAAAAAGAAAGAAAAAGTAAGACCCAATAATAGAGAAAACGAGGGACCTGAGCAATCCAATTAAACAAGAGGCAACTGCGTTGCCTAATGTCCAAGCCAGGGTTGGATATTTTAGGAAAATCGAACAATTTCTTTCATTGACAAAAAACAAAAACGAATTTGTATACCAAGATATTTGTCTGCCAAATACAAATATATATATTTTTAGTACATTACCTGAGACGGCACGGGGAAGTGAATGCCCTAATCAATGTCATCTCATTAAGGTTGTGCGAATATATATATATATATATATATATATATATATATATATATATATATATATATATATATATATATATATATATATATCTTAAGGCAGGTACCCGGGTTACTGACTAACCCAACTTACACCAACGGCAAAGGAATCAAGTCTTTCCTCATTAATATGCAAATCTATGCAACCATACGCCCGAAAATCTAATCACTTGCTCAAGTCAAGCAAGGATAAGATTACCTTGTGCTTATCATGATAGGATTTTGAAGTTATCATTTTTGACAAGAAAGTGTCAACACACAGACACACAGACGGACGCAAAAATGATAATCTCATGTCAAGATTACACTAAAGTGTATATGCACAAAAGAAAATAAAAAAAAACTGCTAAAAATCCAGTAAAAAAACACACACGTGATCAGGAGATATCCACATTGACTTTTGAAATGCACAATCCAATATCGAAGGTACGAAAATATGAAATAAATCAGTTTTAAATACAAATGACTTATAATCTAAATCGCTCAGCACACGCGTTAACACGACTGTACTACACAGAGGAACTGGGGAAAAAAATTGGGGGAAAAAAAGCTGGGGAAAAAAACTTATCTACTTCCCTCGTGTGAGAGAGAGAGAGAGAGAGAGAGAGAGAGAGAGAGAGAGAGAGAGAGAGAGAGAGAGAGAGAGAGAGAGAGAGAAATCTGTGCGTGCCGTCACACCATAACATGGATACATACATACACACATACATACATACATACATACATACATACATACATACATACATAAAATTCATTTTATCGGCAAAAAAAAAAGGAAAAAAAATATAATAAACTTTCCTGGAATTTGCTGTCATTACTATTTCACAAATGTGAAACTTAAAATCGACTGAAAATATTTCTGTTGACGATGCATTTCCTGAAACAATATTTATTCTCTTTTTCAAAAGAAAACGGGCCATTTATGAGTTAACAAAAAACAAGAGAAACGAAAGTATTGGAACAATTTCTATATGTTCAAAATGAATTTACATTTAAAAATGATTTACATTTAAAAAATATTCTACATTTAAAGGTGATTTACAATGTTTAAACGCTTTTGATAATTTCGACGCAGCGTCGAGTACAATTACTCGTTAATGATCAAACTATCCTCAACCATCGTTAACTGGACACGATTGTTAGTAGTGATTCCCCCCCGAGTCAAATGAATCAATCTAGAATCACTAACGAATCATGGTCATAATGTCTCGAAATAGAGCAAAGCATATTATATATATATATATATATATATATATATATATATATATATATATATATATATATATATATATATATATATATATCCCTGGGGATAGGGGAGAGAATACTTCCCACGTATTCCCTGCGTGTCGTAGAAGGCGACTAAAAGGGAAGGGAGCGGGGGGCTGGAAATCCTCCCCTCTCGTTTTTTTTTTTTATATATATATATATATATTCTCCAAAAGAAGGAACAGAGAAGGGGGCCAGGTGAGGATATTCCCTCAAAGGCCCAGTCCTCTGTTCTTAGCGCTACCTCGCTAACTGCGGGAAATGGCGAATAGTATGAAAGAAAAGAAAAGAATATATATATATATATATATATATATATATATATATATATATATATATATATATATATATATATATATATGTGTGTGTGTGTGTGTGTGTGTGTGTGTGTGTGTGTGTGTGTGTGTGTGTGTGTGCAAGGCGCTCACAGCCGTTCCCAACAAAGGGGGGGGGGGGGTGTGAGTGTGTGTGTGTGTGGGTTGGGTACAGCACGTGCCACTAGAGAGAGAGAGAGAGAGAGAGAGAGAGAGAGAGAGAGAGAGAGAGAGAGAGAGAGCCGGCTGTATGCCATGCCTCACACACAGTAGAGGAGGGAAGCCCTTTCTCTCACACACTCATCATGACCCTCTTCTCTGTCTTGTACTGGACTAGCCTTAAGGCCGGCGCCTGTCTGGAACCTTCCAGCACTCATCTTTCCAGACACTTCCAGCGTTCTTCTCTTGAGAAAGTTCCAGTACTCATCTTTCCAGAGCCTTCTAGCGCTCTTCTCTCTTGGACCTTCCAGTGCTCTTATGTCTAGAAGCGTTCCAATACTCCCCTTTCCAGAGACTTCCAGCGTTCTTCTCTTTAGGATGTTCCAGTACTCTCCCTTCCAGAACCTTCCAGCGCTCTTTCCTTTCTACAACCTTCCACTGCTCTCCTCTCTGGAACCTTCCAGTCCGCTTTCAAAAAGCATCTTCCAGTGTTCCCCCACAAGAAACCACCAGCTGGGTCGTCCATTTAATACCCCCCTTCCTTCCCTCCCTTCCCCCACAATACCCCCTTCCCTCCCTTCCTTCCCCCCCTCTCTTCCCCCACAATACCCCCTTCCTTCCCTTCCTTCCCCCACAATACCCCCTTCCCTCCCTTCCTTCCCCCACAACACCCCCTTCCTTCCCTTCCTTCTTCCCTTCACCCACCCTCCCTTCCCTTCCTTCCTTCCTTCCTCCCTTCCCCTACCAGCGTATACGACCATGAACCAACCACCATCCCCCACACCCACCTCCACCACCCACCCCCCCATAACAAGAAGATGACCCAGGATAGCAATAAAGACTGGAACCCTAAACCAGAAAACAAGATAAGCTGGATGGCACAAAAGAGGGGAAGAGGCTTCCACAAAACCTTCCTTAAAAGAGGCCTTTGAATTCCTCCCTCCAACCCCCCCTTTTGTATGCCAGAAGTAAACCGAAGTACTTTAGAATAAAAAAAAGGAAACACCATTTTCTTCTTTTTTTTTTTTATCCCTTTTATAAGCCTCCAAGTCTCTTTTGAGCAATAGAAGCAACGTTTAGAAAAGAAGCCTGGCTGAACTACACGTTAAGATATTTTATATTTGTCATATTATTTTCTTCCTCCCTTCCAGCTGCTTGACATAGCGATGAAAAGATATGACGTGGGGGGAGGGAAGGGGGGTTAAGGGGGGGGTAAAGGGGGGGAGGCGACTCTTTCATCACCAGATCTCGTGTCAGTATTTACACACATGTGAGGGGGGGGGGGTGTCCAGAGATGAGTAAAGTTATTCACTCTCATTCAACCTCACCCACAATGAGTCCACAGAGAACCAAAAGTGATTTCTTTCTTTTTCTCTCTACTTTTTTTCTTTTTATCCAGATGGTATCAAAAACACAGCTCTCTCTCTCTCTCTCTCTCTCTCTCTCTCTCTCTCTCTCTCTCTCTCACACACACACACATACTCTCTCTCTATCTCCCTAGCCACTGAGAGTGCATTCAAATCTCTCGTTGTCATACGAGAAGGCACTTAACAATGATGGTGAAGATGATTACCGTGTCTTCACTTGCAGTCAAACGCCAGGAGGAGGAGGAGGAGAAGGAGGAACAGGAGGAGGAGGAGGAGGAAGAAGAGGAACAGGAGGAAGAGGAGGAAGAAGAGGAACAGGAGGAACAGGAGGAGGAGGAAGAGGAACAGAAGGAGGAGGAGGAGGAAGAAGAGGAAGAGGAGAAGGAGGAGGAAGAAGAGGAAGAGGAAGAGGAGGAGGAGGAAGAGGAACAGGAGGAAGAGGAGGAGGAGGAAGAGGAGGTGGTGGAGGAAGAGGAGGTAGAGGAAGAGGAGGATGAGGAGGAGGAGGAGGGGAATAATTACAATTAGCCTTGTCAGAACATCTGCTGGTCTTGCACGACCCTTTTCAAAGACTAGTCACATACTGACAACCCAAGAACCTCGCCTCACGAAGGCACAGAGGCGGTGTGTATCTAGACACACGAAAAGAGGATGGGATCCCACTCGCTGGAAAGTTAAGGGCCGTAACTCTTTTAAAGTATAGTCGGTCCTAACTCAGAGATAGAGTTTAAATTCGCACGAAATCGAAAAGTTTCGTGTTCACGTGATGGTCAAGTCTACAGACCATAGTCACACGAAAGCAGAGTCTATATCAACCCGATGGTTGAGACCACATTCACACGAAAGGAAAGTACATCATGACACGAAAGTAGAGTCCATGGACCATATTCACACGAAAGTAGAGTCCACAGACCATATTCACACGAAATTAGAGTCCACAGACCATACTCACACAAAAGTAGAGTCCACGGACCATATTCACACGAAAGTAGAGTCCACTAGACCACACTCACACGAAAGTAGAATCCACAGACCATACTCACACGAAAGTAGAGTCCATATTCACAAGACAGCAGAACCCGCAATCTGGACGTGTACCTCACTAGGGGTACATGTGTACCGTCCGGTTTAGGTACGTACCACTGTCTCAGACACCACGTACCGTCTGGACGTGTACCTCACTAGGGGTACATGTACCGCCCGGTTTAGGTACGTACCACTGTCTTAGAGCCCACGTACCGTCTGGACGGCTCTCGTGTACCGCACTGTCAGACAAGTACCGTCACTCAGGTACCCTACTGGCTCAGATGTACTTGGCGTGGTACTGGGCAAGAGGTACCTAGTCGTAGGTACCATTTCCACGACGGAGAGAACCACATCTTTTGACGAGTTCATGGAAGAAGACGAAGCCATCTTGGTTCACTGTGCACGACGGTACGACATTTGAGCACGACGGTATGACCCTTGAGCACGACGGTACAACCCTTGAGCACGACGGTACGACCCTTGAGCACGACGGTACGACCCTTGAACACGACAGTACAACCCTTGAGCACGACGGTACGACCCTTGAGCACGACAGTACAACCCTTGAGCACGACGGTACGACCCTTGAGCACGACGGTACGACCCTTGAGCACGACGGTACGACCCTTGAGCACGACGGTGTGTGTGTGTGACCCGTGTAACACTACGCCACCAACTGCTTTATTTTTTTCCTTTTTTTTTTTTGGTCGTAGTTCCTGGCTCGTGCAGAGGAGGCGCTACTGAGAAGACGATGTAGTGTTTCTCTTTAAAAGTTTGTGGAGGTATGTGGTGGCGGCGGTGGCGGTGGAGGAGGATAGGCACGCACTCCATAATAAATGTGTGGTGGTGGTGGTGTGTGTGTGTGTGTGTGTGTGTGTGTGTGTGTGTGTGTGTGTGTGGTGGGCAAGGGAGGGTTGGTGGGTTGGGGTGGGGTTGTGGTGGTGGTGTAAACACGGGTAAACAAGCCTGGGAGACGCGAGGCATTCACTCGTGTTTACCTGTACACAAACACGGGGGAGGGGAGAGGAAAGGGGAGAGGAGGGGAGGGGGGACCTCCTTCCTAGCGCCCAAAGGCCTGGCCCCTCCCCTCTCCCCCCCCAAACAGCGCATTGTCCCCCTCTGGAGAGTGAGGGGAGAGGGGGGAGAGCGGGTATTTTTATTCTATTTTCTCCCCTCCTTCCTCCCCTCCTTCCTCCCTCCTCAACTTGCGTGTTTGGTAGCGAGAGAAACCTTAATTAACCAGAACTGTATACAGTTCACGGTCCGAGAAGGGCAACGACCCCTGACCCGACCTTATGATAGGTCAGGTCAAAGATTAAGACTTCATGCTCAAGGGTCGTACCGTACCGTCGTGCTCAAGGGGGTCGTACCGTCGTGCTCAAGGGGGTTGTACCGTCGTGCTCAAGGGGGTCGTACCGTCGTGCTCAAGGGGGTCGTACCGTCGTGCTCAAGGGGGGTCGTACCGTCGTGCCCAAGGGTCGTACCGTCGTGCTCAAGGGTCGTACCGTCGTGCTCAAGGGTCGTACCGTCGTGCTCAAGGGGTACCGTACCGTCGTGCTCAAGGGGGGTCGTACCGTCGTGCTCAAGGGGGGTCGTACCGTCGTGCTCAAAGGGGGTCGTACCGTCGTGCTCGAGGGGTACCGTACCGTCGTGCTCAAGGGGTACCGTACCGTCGTGCTCAAGGGTCGTACCGTCGCCCTCAAAAATCGTACCGTCGCCCTCAAGGGTTACCATACCGTCGCCCTCAAGGGTCGTACCGTCGTGTTCAGAAAAAGCTTACAAACTGCCATGGTGGTGGAAATGCATTCTGGGCTCTGCCAGGCGACCAACACCAGCATGGTGGCTTCCCACACACACACACTGCATGTACCCTGTAACAAGATCTCTCTGTTGTGGCTGTACACTGCCCCACTAACTCTCCTTTCTCTACTAACTATACTTACTTTTTGTACTAACTTCTTTTCTCTACTAACTCTCCTTTCTCTATTAATTATCCTTTCTCTACTAACTCTCCTTTCTGTACTAACTATACTTACTTTTTGTACTAACTCTTCTTTTCTCTACTAACTCTCCTTTCTCTATTAATTATCCTTTCTCTACTAACTCTCCCTTCTCTACTACTTATCCTTTCTCTACTAAATATCCTTTCTCTAATAACTCTCTTTCTCTACTAAATCTCCTTTCTCTACTAACACTATATATATATATATATATATATATATATATATATATATATATATATATATATATATATATATATATATATATATATACATACATATACAAGATGACACCTACTTCTGCTGACTTCTACAGCAGAAGAAGCAACACCATTAATGTTGATATAGCACCTATGTACATCCCCTTGAGCATATGGGTGATAACACCACATACCAGTTACCATCAGACGACTCAATGGATCTTTTAACTCGGCGAGGTCAGCTTGAAGGCAAGATAAAACGATACCATTCAACTGATAACGCTTATCTCTTTCCCTCCAACCGCTTAACGTTATCTAGCCGACTGTGTGTGTGTGTGTGTGTGTGTGTGTGTGTGTTTAAACGAGTAAAATCCGGGAGTATTTTCATGTACCATTTCTAACGTGAAATAAGGATAAACTGTGTCATATTCTAAAGTGCCAAACTCCATAGAATTTCAGCGCATCTACATTTGCGACATGAAAACAATTTACCGGATGTAAGGGATCCACATTTAACTAAAGTAAACAAAAAAAAGGAAAGAAAATAATATTCAGACACTTCTAACTCGGTGGCCGAACTAGATATGGAAATAATACAGGAATTTATATGTCACTGTGACATATATATATACATCTGTCTGGGTATGGCCCAAGCTGGCCAAGTGGCTCTGATATAAAATGCAGAGCTTTCTTATCTCTCGCTCTCTCTGGCGACGCCACAAGGCAGTTAAAGCCAGATGTATTTACATATATACATCGGGCGAACATCACGTAGGCTCCATCGTATTTCTGCGATTGTGTATATACTGTATAAATCACGGAGACGCAGACTTAAAGACGTACGATGCAGGAGAACTTTGCATTAATACGTTCCATGAGATGGATGGAGGATCATGTGAGCGTTGATAAACGTAAAAAAAAAGGCCTTTTTTCTTGTCATTTTTTCCTCTTTCATCCAATCCGTTTCTGTGACCCAACCCAACGTTCGTAACACGTAACGTACCAGGAGACGATGAATTCTTCACGACCTGTTGAAGGTGAATGTTATAAATACTGACTATACGGTTAAAAAACCTGACATTACCATGAACTGTGGCCTAATACCACAAGGTAAGATAATATGATGAATTATTTATCTAATCTTCCTTTGCGGAAAAATTTTTGCCCCACCCACTCACTCACCCACCCCAGAAAATAATAACAATGCCATCATGAAAGGGGGTCTCCCTCCCTCCATTTTCTACAATGTATACAATCCATTCAACTGTATCACCTTACAGACGTGCATGAGCCACAACAGTTGTACCCAATACGTAAACACCAGCGCGTAAGAATGCGACTAGGTTTGCCACCTGAACGTGGCATTTCGAAATACGGTGTCAATGCCTCTCACTCAGGTCATGTTCCACCACCTCCTCCCACTCACCCACTCACCTCCCGTCACCCGAGGCTTAGAAAATACATCTCTCACGTAAAATCTACAGATTATCAGCGTACACCGTCACGTCTGGTTTCAGTGACTCCCTCAATCGAGAGAGAGAGAGAGCAATCCTTCCTTATTACTTGACCTACGAAGAAAACTGCTTTACTGAACAGCAAGGGCAATAAAGTAACCAACATCATATCATAGCATTTATTGTCTTCACAACCCTACGTAATATTAGAAGCAGTAAATTTTCACCATAAAATCCATGTCAAGTTCTAACGTATGATATGGTGTTATAATAACTTATATATACTTCATATTTCGTGTTTCTTGATAACAGCGATGGAATTCTAATGGAGAACTGGTATGTGTGTGTGTCTGTATGTAGGGGAAATGCGATATGTGTGTGTATGCTGGTATGTAGGAGACGAGTAGGATTTGTATACCTTTATGTAGGAGAAAAGGCAGCATGTATATGCATATATGTAGGGGAGGATCAAGGTGTGTGTGTGTGCATACACATAAGGTAAACTTCTCTCTCTCTCTCTCTCTCTCTCTCTCTCTCTCTCTCTCTCTCTCTCTACACATTACATGTATGACAATTTTGGTCTTTAATCAATAATAGAACAATACGAATGATATGCCATGGACGTTACTAGAGTAAAATTCTAGAATCTATAATAAAAATCCAGCACGCATTCTCATTTCCACGAAATAGAAAAAAATCTTCAAATTTTTTTCTATACAAGCTATACATTACCAATGTTTATCGGATGTCTAGAGTAAACAGAATATTCGAACCTGAAGAAATAAACCATTTTTGACCCATAGGGACAGATCTATTCTTTCCTGACGAGTTTAGATTTATTCTGTGTATCTACACACAGCTTAGGGTTGAAAGGTCATCTGAAGGTCAATAAATGGATAATTCTTTCATGGAACTATATATATATATATATATATATATATATATATATATATATATATATATATATATATATATATATATATATATCTCGAGAGATGGCTACATCCACACAGCCACATACCCCACATATAAACACATTCTATTCTATATCTATCAGTCTATCTACCTATCTCTACCCGTACACTGATTTTGCTAATCACTCTTCATCTTCAAAGCCATTAATCAGATCACATGATCATAATGCTGTTAATCGAGTCACGTGGTGATAATTCCACTGATCAAGTCACGTGATCCTAATTCCATTAATCGAGTCACGTGATCACAATTCCCCTTTTCATCGAATCATGTGATTATAATCCCATTAATCGCGTCAGGTGATTAATAAGTGTGGAAGCCTTCCACATCCGCCTACAATAACCATATACCCAGGGACCATACGAACACAAAGACCATTAACATTGTTGTGATAAATAAATGGAGGAAAATAGGTACATAACAACATTAAATAGGTACATAACATTAAATAGGTACATAACATCATTAAATAGGTACATAACAACATTAAATAGGTACATAACATTAAATAGGTACATAACATCATTAAATAGGTACATAACAATATTAAATATCGACCCAGGGAGGAACTGGAGGGAGAAAACATGATAAGAGACGAAAGACATATTTTGGAATCAGACGTGATAGAGAGAACAACTGAAGGTGGAGAGATGGATGGTTATAATGGGTGGTTTATGATCATGGCTGGATGTGAGGTTAATTACGTCTTCTCGAAGGAAGTGAGGTCCATTGTATCAACTATCGTGATTGTGGTGAGGGTACTATACGTTAAGGCTGTCCTGGAGGGGAGCAACCAGGTCAAGTGGTTTTACATAAAGAGCTACCAGGTCAAATGGTTCTCTTGAAATCGACCATGAGAGCAGGTGGATAGCATGAACAGTGTGAGGAATACTGTAGCATGTTCTCGTCACAACCCCCCCCCCTCCTTCCTTCACATACACTATCACATCACCTTTAGTAAATCCCTGACAGGCTGGCAAACAAGCACACAACACCTCCCTCTCCCTCTCTCTCTCCCACCACACACACACACACACACACACACACACACACAATCACTCGACACTCCCTGTCCTTCACACTCCTACGTTGTGTACCCACCGCAGCCACTAACAATCGAATTTGCCAAAGGATCCCAGGATCTATCTATGTGGGCCCCCCTCCCCCCCACCTCTAGAGGGAACCAACATACCTTCCACATACGTAGCTGTGTGGGGGGGGGACACACACACACACACACACACACACACACACACACACACACGCCTCTCTCTCTCTCTCTCTCTCTCTCTCTCTCTCTCTCTCTCTCTCTCTCTCTCTCTCTCTCTCTCGTCAGTACCATCAACACTAACCCACTTGGAAAGTTTCTACATGGATTTGGGAGGCATTTGACACCGTCTCACTACAGGACCAAGCCAAGGCTACTACAATACTCCCTGTAGATCACTGTAGCACCAGAGCACCAGAGCCACTATATATATACACAGAGGCTACAGTTAAAAAAGACATTTTTTTTCCCTTCACAAACAATTCATAACATCACTTTGAAATCACCAGCATTCGAGCGCTAGTAGTTCTCAAACAATTAAAAAAATGCTAGTTGAATACACATAAAAAGACATTTTTTTTCCCTTCACAAGCATTTCTAAAATCACTTTGGAATCACCAGCATTCGAGCGATAGTCATACCCAAACAATTTAAAAAAAAAAAAAAAAATAAGAATTCTAGTTGAATAAACATTTCAATATGTGTTTTAAATGTTTCTAAAAACGCACGAATCACCGTCATTAAAATGTCTATCGTGTCCTCCCTCCCTCCTCCATCCCCCTGGTGAAACTCTCTGCGTCCCTCCCACAAAAAGCTTGCTAATGATAATGGGATTTTCCAGACAATCGGATTATATAAAGTTTTAGGCCTGTGTGTTAGTAAGTCTACCATGGGTTAGTCATGAGGACGGTCAAATCCTCTTATACAACATATATGACTAACCTC
This sequence comes from Panulirus ornatus, assembly GCF_036320965.1. Lineage (NCBI taxonomy): Eukaryota > Metazoa > Arthropoda > Malacostraca > Decapoda > Palinuridae > Panulirus > Panulirus ornatus. The sequence continues at coordinate 4,684,879 of NC_092270.1, forward strand.
ATTACGATCGAATACCATATATGAGAATCGTAACCTATATTTTAGCTACCTTTTTCTCCCCCCCCCTTGCTATTGAGACAGAGGGCAAGTCTGTTCTCATAACCTATGAGCAGAGGTGAAGGGTATGTGAGTGGTAGCTAGTGTTTGACTCAAAAAGGCAATTATCCATCCTACGTACACACACACCTGCATGACAAGTGTACAGCAGGTGTGAGGTGCAGGTGTTTTACATGTAGATCAGAAGGGAGGGTATATATATATATATATATATATATATATATATATATATATATATATATATATATATATATATATATACTGGTTCGCCTCGTTGGGTGGTTGGGGGAGGAAAAAGAAAGGGGTGGGGGGTGAAGAGAGAGAGGGGAGGAGAAAGAAAGAGGGGGAGAGAGACAGAGAAAGAAAGGGGAGAGAGATGGGGGGAGGAGGAGGAAGGGTGAGGGGAAGAGAAAAGAAAGGGGAGAGAGAGAGGATAAGGGGAGGAGTAGGAAGGGTGAGGGGGGAGGAGGATGTGGACGAGGGTGTGGGGTGATGATGCTTCGTTCTCCTCAGCGCCCCAAGGTTAGCGCCCCAGCACGGGGGGAGAGTAGGCTGGCTCGGGGAGTTGCGCTCACAATGTTACCTGGAACTCTTCATTAATTGAGAAAGAAAAGTGTATCTTGTCGGTGACTTCACCTTTAAGCGCTTGAACACGAACCCTCGACCCTTGAACACGACGGTACACGACCCTTGAACACGACGGTACACGACCCTTGAACACAACGGTACGATCCTTGAACACGACGGTACACGACCCTTGAACACGACGGTAAACGACCCTTGAGCACGACAGTACGATCCTTGAACACGACGGTACACGACCCTTGAACATGACGGTACACGACCCTTGAACATGACGGTACACGACCCTTGAACATGACGGTACACGACCCTTGAACACGACGGTACACGACCCTTGAATACAGAGGGGCCCGATTCCTTCTTTCCTTCCTTCCTTCCTTCCTTCCCTCCTTCACAAGGAAACTCCCTCCTCTTAAATCACTCCCGATACATCTCGATCGGAAGTTTGGCCATCGCGTGCCACCCTGGAGGCATATTTCTTACTTGAGGAAAGGGGGAAAAAAAGAGAAGGGGGAAAAAAAGAGAAGGAAAAAAGGAGAGAGAAAGAGATTCACTTGCCCCCTCTGATCTGAGCAGCCAACAGCCATTCAACCTCCGAACCAGGGAGAGAGAGAGAGAGAGAGAGAGAGAGAGAGAGAGAGAGAGAGAGAGAGAGAGAGAGAGAGAGAGAGAGAGAGAGAGAGAGACATACAGTACCAGATAAGATGATGGTGGTGATGGTGGTGGTTTGATAACATCGAACGGGCGTCGAAACAAAGGCACATTGACGCCAACAATTGCTCTGGGATTTCCTTAATCCCCCATCCCCCCAAATCCTTCTTCTTCCTCCGCCTCCCTATTACCTCCCTATTACGATTTTGTTTTTCGTTACTACGTACTGAGCTGGAATATATATATATATATATATATATATATATATATATATATATATATATATATATATATATATATATATATATATATATATTCCCTGGGGATAGGGGAGAAAGAATACTTCCCACGTATTCCCTGCGTGTCGTAGAAGGCGACTAAAAGGGAAGGGAGCGGGGGGCTGGAAATCCTCCCCTCTCGTTTTTTTTTTTGTTTTTTTTTAATTTTCCAAAAGAAGGAACAGAGAAGAGGGCCAGGTGAGGATATTCCCTCAAAGGCCCAGTCCTCTGTTCTTAACGCTACCTCGCTATCGCGGGAAATAGCGAATAGTATGAAAAAAAAAAAAAAAATATATATATATATATATATATATATATATATATATATATATATATATATATATATGTTTTTGTTTCTGTACTACCATAATAATGTCTTTGTTCTCGTACTACTGGTTCAAAGTGGTTTATAGTAGTAAAGTTGTGAGTCCAAAATGTTTTTGAATTACGGTTTTACGTTTCTTTTATTCTTTTTATTTTTTTTGGTTCCTCCTGTATTGTGTATGCAAAATGTGTTTTGTATACCAGGATTAAGAAACTTTGGGTTTTATATTCCGTTTCTGTATTTTCCTTGTTTTATGTAGTACAGGTACAGCGTGTTTCTGTACCCCAGCAGCAGTTGCTGTTGTATACAGAGTCCTTCTGTATTACGAGGTTTTGGGGTAATGTTTATGTTCGTCTATTGTGTTCTTCGGATAGTTTGATATTACGAGATGAGAAGAAAAAAGAAATAAGAAATGATGCTATAGGGGTAGCGTGATGTGTCCCTTGACCCACAACCCTTGTGATCCGATTCCCTTCACGTCACATTTGAGATAAGTGCCCGGGTATAATGGCCATGTGAGATCATGTGGAAGGATATGGGAGATGGAGGGATGGGGGATTATGATGGGGAAGAGATGATAATTATGGGGGGATGGGGAGGGTGGGGATTTAACGATAAGGGAAGGGGAGGGGATGATGGAAGAGAGGGATTAATCGTAGGTGGACTATAATAGTCATAATAATCGTTGAGTTAGGGTGTTTAAAGTTAACGACTAGATTGGAAAGTTAACCTGTTTAGCTTCTAATCATCATTTCTATGCCATATATACACACAATTCCACATCAACTTTTGATTTACTACGCTAATGAAAAGCTTCACGAAGCTCAACTAATAATGACGAAAGAATAATAACCAGAAATATACACTTGAAATCCTCCAAGTTGAAACTTTTTTTTTCCTGGAGTTTCAAGTGAAACGAGACTTCACGGGTGGAAAGTTTCACAACACGACACACGGAACCTTGTCTGTAGCTCTGAGTTATTGACCGTAGGGTTGAGGAAGAGGTAACACAAGCAGGGCCCCAGGTGACACAAGCAGGGCCCCAGGCGACACAAGCAGGGCCCCCAGGCAACACAAGCAGGGCCCCAGGCGACACAAGCAGGGCCCCAGGCGACACAAGCAGGGCCCCAGGCGACACAAGCAGGGCCCCAGGCGACACAAGCAGGGCCCCAGGCGACACAAGCAGGGCCCCCAGGTGACACAAGCAGGGCCCCAGGCGACACAAGCAGGGCCCCCAGGTGACACAAGCAGGGCCCAGGCGACACAAGCGGGCCCCCAGCCAAACCCAAGCAGGGCCCCCAGGTGACACAAGCAGGGCCCCAGGCTGACACAAGCAGGGCCCCCAGGTGACACAAGCAGGGCCCAGGCGACACAAGCCAGGCGACACAAGCAGGGCCCCAGGCGACACAAGCAGGGCCCCCAGGCGACACAAGCAGGGCCCCAGGTGACACAAGCAGGGCCCCAGGCGACACAAGCAGGGCCCCAGGCGACACAAGCAGGGCCCCCAGGTGACACAAGCAGGGCCCCAGGCGACACAAGCAGGGCCCCCAGGCGATACAAGCAGGGCCCCAGGCAACACAAGCAGGGCCCCAGGCGACACAAGCAGGGCCCCAGGCGACACAAGCAGGGCCCCAGGCGACACAAGCAGGGCCCCAGGTGACACAAGCAGGGCCCCAGGCGACACAAGCAGGGCCCCAGGCGACACAAGCAGGGCCCCAGGCAACACAAGCAGGGCCCCAGGCAACACAAGCAGGGCCCCAGGCGACACAAGCAGGGCCCCAGGCAACACAAGCAGGGCCCCAGGCAACACAAGCAGGGCCCCAGGCGACACAAGCAGGGCCCCAGGCAACACAAGCAGGGCCCCAGGCAACACAAGCAGGGCCCCAGGCGACACAAGCAAGGAAAATTGTATCGGTCTCAAACGAACCACACTGGAAGCGAGAAAAGTCGACTCATATCTTCACACTTTTCGACACGAGGGTTCGACACCCTGCCCACCCCTCCCTCTCGAACACACAACACCCCGGATACGACCCTTAAACATGGCGTTATTACGACCCCTGAGTATGAATATACGACCTTTAGGGCCAGGTTTAAAAAGGCTCACAAACCATCATTACTGGTCGTGCTCAAAGGTCGTCCTCAAGTCGCTGAACTGTGACGGATCCTCCCGAAGTGTTGTGAACCATCGCGACTGGTTCGGTTTTTTGACTTCGAAGCCTCCTCCTCCTCCTCCTCCTCCACTTCTTCTTCCTCCTCCTCCTCCTCCTCCTCCTCCACTTCTTCTTCCTCCTCCTCCTCCTTCTCCTCTTCCTCTTCCTCCTTCTGTTCGCCGATACCGTGAAGTTCCTCTTCCATCCCATATAATATATTCCTCGACCTTGGTCACCAGGTTGTGAGGAATGACTGTGAGAATGACTCTTGAAGGGTCAAGCCAGCAGTAGCAATCGTCCAGCCCTTCTCGGTCGCCCTTAAGGGGTTCGAACCGATCCCCACGAAAGAGCGAGAGTGGACTATCAAAGTGCAAGCAGTAAAACAATGCTCTGAATATACGTTTAAATGTCAGGATATGAGAGCACACACACACACACACACACACACACACACACACACGTACCCCTGACTGCAACACACCCCTCACGACGCGTATGTATTCCACCAATGTGTTACAACACCCTTGCTCTTCAGCTGCAACACTCGCTAGCGTTGCTCCGTCCTCCTACAACACCCCTACCCAGCCCCCAATCCAAGCAACACACACACACACACACACACACACACAAAGCTCGACACTCGACATTTTCAAAGGTGTTGTGAAGGAGGCGAAGCAGGACGTGTTGGCTATTTGATACAGGGTCGTCGCTGAATCGCGAAGACAAAGAACAACGAACCTGCGTTGAATATTTATGAATCTGTGTTTCGATAAATGGCACACAACACACGAGAGGACTTATTCCCTCTTTGGTCTACACACACACACACACACACACACACACACACACACACACCAGGGGGCTTCCGTGGTGTAGTAGTTAACGTTGCTGATCATGATTCACGCAATGATTCGTCTAAGTTCGATTCCTAGCGCGGCAATCCGCCCCACACTCAACCCAAGGTGTTCATCCTCCTCTCGGAGCTAGTCGATAAATGGCTACCTGGCTTAGGCTTGTGTGTGTGTGTGTGTGTGTGTGTGTGTGTGTGTGTGTGTGTGTGTGTGTGTGTACAAACGCACATCAGTGAAGACATAGCAACACAAACAAACTACAGTGACATACGTGGATTAAATCATGATAACACAAAAGTTATGAGTGCGTAATGAGAATTATGAGTGCGTAATGAGAATTATGAGTGCGTAATGAGAATTATGAGTGCGTAATGAGAATTATGAGTGCGTCATAAGAGTTATGAGTGGCGTAAGGGTGAAATTTAAAACCCAGGGATATTAGAGTGCGTGTGGGGTTTTTTCTATAACACGAACTCATTCATGGGTTGCGTTTAAACCAACACACACTCGTGCTTAATATTGTGTTGTGTTGTGTGTAATACAGATGGGTGGTTGTATCTGCGTTGTGTTTAAGGCATGTTGTGTGCATGTTAGAGTGCGTGTGTTGCGTGGAGAATAACATACACAGTCCACTGCCAGACGGTAGATTGCGTTAAAGAGAACACATTGGTATGGAGGCTGGGGGTCGGGTGTGTGTTTGGCAGCATGTAGATTTAAAGAGTGCGTTGCTTCCACTGGGGATATTATAAACGAGCCTGGGAGTGTGTTGAGAGGGCAACGCACTCTTAAAAAGAGTGCGTTGTAGCGCCCAGGACAATAGCAGAGCCTGGGGAGTGTGTGTGTGTGTGTGTGTGTGTGTGTGTGTGTGTGTGTGTGTGTGTGTGTGTGTGTGTGTGTCAGCAACAATTATAATAGAAAATATGGGCATGATATGTACTTCTGAATAATATATAGCCACACACACACACACACACACACACACACACACACACACACACACACACACACTGTGTACATTACCATACACATAGACACACACACACACACACACTGTGTAGACTACCACACACACACACACACACACACACTGTGTAGACTACCACACACACACACACACACACACACACACACACACACACACTGTGTACATTACCATACACATAGACACACACACACACACACACTGTGTAGACTACCACACACACACACACACACACACACTGTGTAGACTACCACACACACACACACACACACACACACACACACACACTGTGTACATTACCATACACATAGACACACACACACACACACACTGTGTAGACTACCACACACACACACACACACACACACACTGTGTAGACTACCACACACACACACACACACACACATACACACACACACACACACACACTGTGTACATTACCATACACATAGACACACACACACACACACACTGTGTAGACTACCACACACACACACACACACACAGTGTGGACAGACTCACACACTCATACCCCCTACCTTTCCCCCACATTACCCCCCCCTCACTCCTGAGGACGACAAAGAAAATGAAATCGTCCCCAACGTAACGTCCATCCGTCCGTACGTCCGTCCGTACGTCCGTACGGACGGACGGACGTACGGACGGACGTCGTGCGCGCCGCATCCGTTCGTAGACTGGCCCAAGGTGGGAAGGGGAAGGAGGGGGGCGGGGGGGGGAGAGAGAGACAAGGGGGGAAGAGGAGGGGAGGGGAGGGGAGGGGAGGGGAGGGGAGGGGAAGGGAGGGGAGACAGCCCACCGCATGACCTTGGTGTTGGGCGTCGCTCGATAGCACTAGGGAGGGGGAAGGGAGAGGGTGGGGGAGGGGGGAGGGTGTGTGTGTGTGTGTGTGTGTGTGTGTGTATGTGTGTGTGTGTGTGTGTGTGTGTGTGTGTGTGGAAAAGGAGGGTACAAGCTCCCCTCCCTCCCCCCCTCTAGAACACCAACTTCCCCTCCCCTTCCCTCCCTTCCCCTGTGGCCCCGACCAAGGCATGTTCTCCCCTCTCCCCAGTTCCCGAGGGAGGGAGAGAGGGGTTGAGGAAGGGGGGGAACACAGCAATATATACACATATGCCCCCCTCTCCAAACCCCCCTGGGGTTCTTGACACTGGATCTGTATCATAACTTGGCTGTAACTGAACGAGGAATGGAGGGAACAGTGGTACAAGGAATGGAGGGAACAGTGGTACAAGGAATGGAGGGAACAGTGGTACAAGGAATGGAGGGAACAGTGGTACAAGGAATGTATGGTACACTGAATCAGTGCATATGTAAATACATACGGATACATAAGCACATATATGTAGAGCAACTTACACACGTACATACATTCGAGTGTGTATAAGACATACAATAGTACATATATTACTACAGACAGACCGACAGACACACTTGTACAATCACAGACAAGGACATAGAAACAGACAAACACACTTGTACAATCACAGACAAGGACATAGAAACAGACAAACACACTTGTACAATCACAGACAAGGACAGACACAGACACACACATACACAAGGACACGACCCAGGTAAACAACCACACCCCTATCCTCCCCTCTCCCCTTTTCTTCTCCCCATGGTATTGTATGAAAGCTCCCTGGCCTACACTATCCTCCCCAGATCTGGCCACCCCTCAGTGGTGTCCACCTCCTCCCCACACTGCCTAGTCTCCCAATACTCCCTTAAGTCCCACTTGAACAAAGTGTTGTCCTCGACCCTCCTGTCTTTCTCCTCCCCTCTCCTCCCTTTTCTGCCTTGACCTCACCCTCCAGGGTGCCACAGGCCATGCACGTGTACGATGGCTCCCTCCAACAGCCAAACTACCATGTGGCTCATTACAAACTACCAAACTACCATGTGGCTCATTACAAACGACCAAACCACCATGTGGCTCATTACAAACGACCAAACTACCATGTGGCTCATTACAAACTACCAAACTACCATGTGGCTCATTACAAACTACCAAACTACCATGTGGCTCATTACAAACTACCAAACTACCATGTGGCTCATTACAAACCACCAAACTACCATTTGGCTCATTACAACGACAACCGGACTTATCGTCGTGTATATGCAAATTATAAAAGCCCCCTCCTCTTTTTTTTAAAGGTCTTGGCTACAACCCACAACCACCATACACAACCATACCAACAACCACCTGCCTACAACACTTGACCAATCTAATCGCCTCCCTAACCAGACTACCATAACAACCTTAAACAAACAAGCACATACACTTGTATTTGTTTAAGTATATATGTGCGAAAAAACTTTCAAAAGACACATGTCTATCAGTCAGTCTGTCTGTCTGTATGTATGTATGTATGTATGTATGTATGTATGTATGTATGTACGTATGCGTATGTATGTTGTATTGTAATATATGTATGTTGTATTGCCGCTTATATTCCTGTTATATTTACATGCACAAAGACGTACATAAGTGCGTGTCTGATCATATGTACGTAGATATGTACAAACGAATCAATATAAGTACATTTGAGTACGTGGGTACGTGCGTCAGTGCCTCTGCGGGCACACGCGAGAGTGCGTGTGCTTGTAAAGTGCGTGGGAGTGCGTGTGCTTGTAAAGTGCGTGGGAGTGCGTGTGCTTGTAAAGTGCGTGGGAGTGCGTGTGCTGGTAAAGAGCGTGGGAGTGCGTGTGCTTGTAAAGCGCGTGGGAGTGCGTGTGCTTGTAAAGTGCGTGGGAGTGCGTGTGCTTGTAAAGTGCGTGGGAGTGCGTGTGCCTGTAAAGTGCGTGGGAGTGCGTGTGCTTGGGAAGTACGTGGGAGGCGCACGTGGGAGCGTGGTGTGTTGCAGGCGTGGGTGATTACCTCCTGCTGCTGCTGCTGGTCTTAGGTCATAGGTCAAGGCTCGTTAGGCGCGTGCGAGATGACCTAGGACTCCGAAGGAGTGTGGGGGGCGGGGGGTGTTCGTCTAACAAAAGGTCAGGACAGGTCAATAAAGTCATCGCCCATAAGGTAAGGCAATGAGACATTATTACCACAAGGTAAACACAGGGAACAAGGAGAGGCGTGCAAGGCACCTGTATCCACCCCGCCACTGTCATCATCAGCTATGGGAGAGATCCCACGTCCCCGAGGTGCGCGGTCGGCCACCACTAGGGCATCGAACCCATACCGCCTCACAGACACACACACACACACACACACACACACACACACAAGCACAGCCCCCGTCCCAGAAACTAGCATAGACTGTAACATACCCTCTTCCCGTTGATATAACTCCATTGTATAGCACGTATTTTCTCTGTAAATATATATTGCTTTTGGCTGTAGTTCATTTCATGAACAATAAAGTCATTATCATCATTATCGTTATCATTACCGTCATAATACATAGTATAATAATAATAATAATAATAATAATAATAATAATAATAATAATAATAATTATAATAATAATAATTCGAACCTATGCTCTCGACCCTGGCCGGCTCGTGAATGCGTCATGGTCAGGAACGCTAAACTGACACTCTGTGTGTGTGTGTGTGTGTGTGTGTGTGTGTGTGTGTGTGTGTGTCTGTGTGTGTGTGTGTGTGTTCTATGCATGTATGCATGTATTCTGTGTGTGCGCATGCCTGTATATGTATGTACAGCTGCATGTATCCTGTATATATGTATGCAGGTATGTAATATACGTATATATGAAACCCTTTCTCCCAAAAGATGTTCACAAATTCCGCTTGCAAGCGGTTGTACCGTGAGAGAGAGAGAGAGAGAGAAGAGAGAGAGAGAGAGAGAGAGAGAGAGAGAGAGAGAGAGAGAGAGAGAGAGAGAGAGAGAGAGAGAGATTCTTGAATTTACAACCACTTTTATATTCTCTCTCTCTCTCTCTCTCGCTACAAATCGCCCATGTAATTCCACCTGTAATTTACTCATTTCAAAGTCATTTTGTATAATGACCCTCGATGGGTTATCGATAGATTTTGATGTCATCCCCCCCCCCCCCCCCACACACACACACACTGCTTCGAATGTCTTTCGAACCAGTGTCTCTCTGCAGTAACCGAGGATCACCAATGAATTGTATCGAATCACAAAGTTATGTATGTTCTGAAACTCTCACACCTCACCTACATCACTTATACAGAAGAGGATTTAATCCCTCTAGTCTCCCCTGTGTTACATATCACTTATACAGAAGAGGATTTAACCCCTCTAGTCTCCCATGTGTTACATATCACTTATACAGAAGAGGATTTAAACCCTCTAGTCTCCCCTGTGTTACATATCACTTATACAGAAGAGGATTTAAACCCCTCTAGTCTCCCCTGTGTTACAAAGTTAATCTGACTAACCCTATACAGGGGGATTCTATTCTTTAAACATAAACCTCGTTACTGATAATAACTTATCCAAATTCTTGTATACAAATTCTACATACAAGACCAATGGAGGAAAGCATCGACGTATCTTTCATCACTTTCAAATTTGATTATGTTACAGAAAATATCAAAATAATATACATTAAATCAAATAAATAAGAGTTATCAACATGATATAAAGATAAATAACAATCACCAACATATTCATGTGGTAAACACCTCATACTAACATCTACCTCATAGGATTTTACATAAGGTGGGAACTGAAAACTTAAAAAAGCTCAACTCCGCAAACTTTTTGAACTTAGGCGAAGTGGTCAACTTTAAGTTCGCGCCAGTCGACGTCTTAGAAGCGAAGCGGATCCGGACCCACTCCAACAGGCGAAACCCCGGGCCCAGCAGGTAATTACGCTGGCCTGCAATTATGACCACAGGGATGAAAGACTTGTGGAGCGAGAGAGAGAGAGAGAGAGAGAGAGAGAGAGAGAGAGAGAGAGGTGGGGGGGTTGGGGAGGGACATTGTAGAAGAGCCAGGGACAAAAATGCCTCCCTTAAGAATGCCACGAACGAGGGATCGAGGCATTACGGTGCCACAAGCAAGACTCTCGACCCCAGAGAGACTTGAAAAAATATAAGGATTCCAACTCCAAACCCCAGAGAGACATAAGGATTCCAACTCCAAATCCCAGAGAGACATAAGAAAAATAAGGATCCCAACTCCAAACCCGAGAGAAACATAAGAAAAATAAGGATCCCAACTCCATCTAAGAACTTATACAATAGACTCAACGAACACTTGCACTTTCCAGTGTCGTCTAACATGACTGTAACACCCGTTACAGTGCAATTTAAATACAGCAACTTGTGACTTACAGTGGTGGCTCTGCTAACACCTACTGTAACACTAGTTACTTTCAACGCTAGACATTTCACTGCTAGAGATACAAGGGACACTGCCGCTATCACTGCAAAACCATACGATAAACAAGACAGTAAAAAAAACCCAGTTTTCATGCAGTCAGTCATACAAGGTGGGCATCCCATCCCGAATGGCTATACCACGTTGTTACGACCTCTGTATCACATTGTCACCTACCCTCACTACACTGTTAGATATACCACATTGTTACGACCTCTGTATCACACTGTCACGACCCTCACTACACTGTTACGGCCACCAGCACGTCGTAACACCCTGTAGCTCATTGTCACGACCCTTGAAGACACACTCACAGCCTTCGTTACTGTAAACTATTCATTACCAGACCAATCAACACCCCCCAAAGAAACTAATTACCTGCAAACACATCATCTAATTATATGTAAACACCGTCAAACCTCCTTCGGGTTCTGAATAAATACTTGAAAATACCTAGACAGTTACATTATTACTTAGTACACTACATAGAAACAGTTTGTGCACTAATTACAATACCAATAAGCTCTGGTATAGATACGAAATTACTATATTCTCCACTCCCAATACACGTCAAAAATCAAATACAGTTACGGAAAAACACGTATCATTATAACTATAGTTATCATTAGCAAGTAGATCTAACGCTAATTACTTTCGGATTACAGTTTATAATACTCTAAACGACTCTGGCAGAGGTTAATTAACGACTACCAAATATGTGACGAGATTTAAAAAAAAGGATGAATCCACAGTAATCCGATCTGTCACTACAAGAACGACAACAACAAAACGCTTAAAAGAAATTCCCTCCACCACAAAACGTTCGGGGCAAGAACACACACACACACACACACATAGACGTCGCTCCACTGGCTTCTTTGGTGGAGATTCTTCCACTGGGGTGGACGACAACTGACCCTTATCCACCACAAGCTCTAGGCTTACGCCTTCCTTCCTCCACCTACTCCACCTCCCCAGGAAAAAAAAATATTCTTTCTCCCCACCAGACATCACTGCAGGAGTTTCTCTCCTCCCCAGCTCGGTGGGAGGGAAGGAGGGGAGGGAGGGAGGGAGGGAGGGAGGGAGGGAGGGAGGGGGTTGTTACAGACTATAAATCTGTGAAACGACCGGTCGTCCGAAGACCACAAAGTTTCCTTGGTAAATCCTTCTTGTGTGTGTGTGTGTGTGTGTGTGGTAGGATTCCCAGGGGAGTTGTGTAATTCCTTCCTGGATACATCAGACGAGTCTTCCTTGATGTCGTGCAGCACGACGGTGTGCGACCCTCGAGTACGACGGTGTACGACCCTTGAATACGACGGTGTACGATCCTTGAATATGATGGTGTACGATCCTTGAATACGATGGTGTACGATCCTTGAGTACGACGGTGTACGACCCTTGAATACGATGGTGTACGACCCTTGAATACGATGGTATACGACCCTTGAATACGATGGTGTACGATCCTTGAATATGATGGTGTACGATCCTTGAGTACGATGGTGTACGACCCTTGGAACGACGGCGTACGACCCTCGAGAACGACGGCGTACGACCCTCGAGCACGACAGTGTACGACCCTTGAGCGAACGACAGTGTACGACCCTTGAGCACGACGGTACGCTTGATGGCCTGGTGTCTGACCTGACCCTCCAGAGTCTGGTGAATAGACAGGTCATATGCACCCAT